>NC_066621.1:1041447-1216687 GCF_025201925.1 Gopherus flavomarginatus | reverse complement strand
AGGGGGCCCCTAGACCTGATGAGGGACGAATGGGAGGGGAAGGCCTCTCCCGAGGGAGAGTCAGTGGTGGAGTATGTCCTGACCTTCCGGGAAAGACTGGCCGAGCTCATGGGCCTGGCCAGGGAGAATCTGGCCCGAGCCCAGAGGAGGCAAAAGGTCTGGTATGACCGCACGGCACGGGCCCGTGCCTTCGCTACCGGAGATCAGGTGATGGTCCTCATCCCCGTGAGAAGAAACAAACTCCAGGCCACCTGGGAAGGCCCCTTCAAGGTTATCAAGCAACTGAATGAGGTAAACTATGTGGTGGAGCTGTCAAACCGGGCACATCACCGTCGGGTGTACCATGTGAACATGATGAAACCATACTATGACAGGGGGAATGTGGTGTTGGCCGTGTGTGGACATTGGGAGGGGCAGAGAGATGACCCCTTAGTAGATCTATTCCCTGGGACAAAAGCTGGTTCCCCCCTGGAGGCGATTCCCCTCTCTGATCAGCTGACCCCGGGCCAGCATGCTGAGATCAGAGGGGTGCTGCATCTATACCGACAGCTGTTTTCCAACCAGCCTGGACGCACTAATTTGACTGTCCACCGGGTGCAGAACGGGTCACATCCCCCTATAAGATGCTCCCCTTTTCAGGTCACTGGTAAAACTGCCCAGGATCTTGAAAGAGAGGTCAGGGACATGCTGGCTTTGGGGGTGATCCAGCCGTCTTCCAGCCCTTGGGCCTCGCCAGTAGTGCTGGTTCCCAAGAAGGATGGGTCAATCTGGTTCTGTGTGGACTATCGAAAGCTCAATGCCATCACCGTATCTGATACCTACCCTATGCCCAGGCCTGACGAGCTCCTAGACAAGCTGGGAGGTGCTCGGTACCTCACCACTATGGATCTTACCAAAGGCTACTGGCAAGTGCCGCTGGACGCAGATGCCAGGCTGAAATCGGCCTTTATCACCCCTCTGGGGCTCTATGAGTTTTTGACCCTGCCCTTCGGCCTCAAGGAAGCACCGGCCACCTTCCAGCGCCTGGTGGATCAGCTACTGAGGGGGATGGAGAGTTTTGCTGTGGCGTATATTGACGACATCTGCGTCTTCAGCCAGACCTGGGAGGACCACGTGTCCCAGGTTAAACAAGTCCTGGACCGACTCCGAAAGGCTGGGTTAACAGTAAAGGCTGAGAAGTGCAAGGTGGGGATGGCTGAAGTCTCTTACCTGGGCCATCGGGTGGGGAGCGGCTGCCTGAAGCCGGAACCAGCCAAGGTGGAGGTGATCAGAGACTGGTCTGCTCCCCAAACCAAAAAGCAGGTCCAGGCCTTTATTGGGATGGCGGGGTACTATCGAAGGTTCGTGCCCCACTTCAGTGCCATAGCCGGCCTCATCACTGAACTGTGCAAAAAGGGGAAGCCAGACAAGGTGATCTGGACTGAGCAGTGCCAGGAGGCTTTCCGGGCGCTGAAGGAGGCTCTGGTTAGCGACCCAGTTCTGGCAAACCCAGATTTTGACAAACCCTTTATGGTGTTCACCGATGCCTCAGACACGGGACTGGGGGCGGTGTTAATGCAGAAGGATGAAAAGGGGGAGAGACACCCCATCGTGTACCTGAGTAAGAAGCTGCTACCCCGGGAACAAAGCTACGCGGCCATCGAGAAGGAATGCCTGGCCATGGTGTGGGCCCTTAAGAAGCTAGAGCCATATCTCTTTGGGCGACACTTCACCGTGTACACCAACCACTCTCCCCCGACCTGGCTGCACCAGATGAAAGGAGCCAACGCCAAGCTCCTGAGGTGGAGCCTGCTCCTGCAGGACTATGACATGGACATGGTCCATGTGAAGGGAAGTGCCAACCTAACAGCGGATGCGTTGTCCCGGAGAGGGGGGCCCTGAACTTCCCCAGGTCACTGGGCAGAGTGACCCCGCTCAGTTCAGTCTCGAAGGGGGGAGAGATGTGATGCAGTAGGGTCTGTCTGTGTGGGGAGTGGGAGAGCAGGGGAGGACTTTAGGGGATGGACAATGCCAGGGCCTGTAACCTGAGCTAGGTAAGGGAGGGGAAAGGTCAACACCTTGCCCGGGAAGGGGACAAAGGAAGGGAGTGACAGGAGGGAAGCAGTTTGAGTTTGGGCTTGGGGCTGTGTGGGTGGAATTCAGGGTATCCTAGCTAGGATCCAAGCACCCTGAAAGCCCAGAAGGACTCGGTGGAGGGGTCCTGACTGTGCCTGCAAGCCCTGCTGTAACCTGTGTTCCTGTTGTTCAATAAACCTTCTGTTTACTGGCTGGCTAAGAGTCACTGTGGGTCCCAGGAAGAGGGGTGCAGGGCCGGACTCCCCCACACTCCGTGACAATTCCATTTAACCAATTCTAGCTCTCAGCTCTGCTTTTTCCCTTTATGAATAAACCTTTAGATTTTAGATTCTAAAGGATTGGCAACAGCGTGATTTGTGGGTAAGATCTGATGTGTATATTGACCTGGGTCTGGGGCTTGGTCCTTTGGGATCGAGAGAACCTTTTTCTTTTACTGGGGTGTTGGTTTTCATAACCATTCATCCCCAGGACGGGTGGCACTGGTGGTGATACTGGGAGACTGGAGTGACTAAGGAAATTGCTTGTGTGACTTGTGGTTAGCCAGCGGGGTGAAACCGAAGTCCTTTTTGTCTGGCTGGTTTGGTGCCTTAGAGGTGGAAAAACCCCAGCCTTGGGCTGTAACTGCCCTGTCTGAGCAATTGGTCCAGAATTGGCACCTCAGTTGGGTCCCGCCAGAACCGCATCGTCACACACGCACGCCCCACCCCACTCCCCGCAATGTCCTTAGCCTGCGAGTGGGTGGGAGGAGGAAGGCTCTGGCAGCTGGAGGTGGTTACATAGGAACAAGGAGGCAAGAAAGTTGGATTAAGAGATAGCGAAAGACAAATACAGTCTATGGATCTCCTGGCAAATCCCCTGGGAACTGCCAATGAGACACAAGGAAACACGAACCACCCCAGCCTGGGGTCCTTAACTGCTGAGAAATCGCCAGGCTGGGCCCTGAAAAGCCTGAGATTTTCTTTACTAATCAGGAGATTTAAAAAAATGTGTTTTGTTTGCCTGGCGGGTTGTGTGAGGGCCAGAGTCACCTGGGAGAGTTTGGGGGATTTACTCCAGGGGGTCTGAGATTGAAATCCGGCCCCAGTGTAAATGGGTTCAGGGCAGAATTCTGATCTCAGGTCCCCTGGGGGTCAATCCGGAGTCACTCCCTGACTGCAGTGGGGTGAGGGCTGGATTCTGATCTCAGGTCCCTGAGGGATGAATCCGGAGTCACTCCCCAACTGCAGAGGGGTGCAGGCTGGATTCTGATCTCAGGTCCCTGGGGGATCAGTCCGGAGTCACTCCCCGACTGCAGTGGGGTGAGGGCTGCATTCTGATCTCAGGTCCCCGGCGGGTTAATTCAGAGTCACTCCCTGACGGCAGTGGGGTGAGGGCTGGATTCTGATCTCAGGTCCCCGGTGGGTCGATCCGGAGTCACTCACTGACTACAGTGGGGTGAGGGCTGGATTCTGATCTGAGGTCCCGGGGGGCTCAATCCAGAGTCACTCCCCTACTGCAGTGGGGTGAGGGCTGGATTCTGATCTCAGGTCCCTAGGGGGTCAATCCGGAGTCACTCCCCGACTGCAGTGGGGTGAGGGCTTGATTTTGATCTCAGGTCCCTGGGGGGTCAATCCGGAGTCACTCCCCAACTGCAGTGGGGTGAGGGCTGGATTTTGATCTCAGGTCCCTGGGGGGTCAATCCGGAGTCACTCCCCGACTGCAGTGGGGTGAGGGCTGGATTTTGATCTCAGGTCCCTGGGGGGTCAATCCGGAGTCACTCCCCGACTGCAGTGGGGTGAGGGCTGGATTCTGATCTCAACTCCCCTTTTCTATTCTTGACGTTTGGCGCATTCGGCTTTGCAGCCAGCCAGAGCCGGAGTCCCCCTGTGTTGTTTGCGACCCAGACATTGCCGTTGCCGTGTTGTGGCTGCGATGGGAAGAAATCAGACGCCCCTGAGTGGCGTCTACGACCCAGACACAACAACTGTCACTTTGCTGTGTCTGTGACCCCGACAACTCGGTGTTTCCCCTGGGGCTCTCTAAGACCCGGACAAAACCAGTCCTTCCTCGATCCTTGGCAAGCCCAAAGCCAAGTAGATTTCCCCGAGGGGGGCGGAAGGGCTTCAACCCTGTTCCCCAGTCACCCGCCTCTTGAAGGTCTGGTTCACAGGGCCGCCCAGAGGATTCAGGGGGCCTGGGGTCTTCGGCGACAGGGGGCCCCTGCTTCGACGATAATTTGGCGACAAGGGATCCTTCTGCCCTGGGGCAGAAGGACACCCTGCCGCCAAAGACCTGGACCAGAAGAAGCTCTGGGGGCCTGGAGCAAGTAAAGGACTCTGCTCCAGGGGACCCGAAAAACTCTCGTGGGGGCCTGGGGCAAATTGCCCCACTTGCCCCCCCCAAGGCAGCCCTGCCAGTTCACCTGGGACGGGTTGGCTGCCCGACGTGGGCTTTGGAAAGACCCAGGCAGCAGCTGAGCAAAGGGGAGCAGACGGGGGCTGGAGGAAGCTGCGTGCGAACGGAGGGATTTTATGGGAGCTGCTGGAGGAAAGTGGCCGGCGCTGGGGAACCCAGCAGGGGGGTGGAAAGACTCGGCGTGGGACGAGCTCCCCTTCCCTGGCGGGTGAGGCGACCCCGTGGTGGAGAAGAGGGGCAAAGCGGGGTCTGGATGGTAAACTGAGGCAGGACACGGCTGTCTCACTCTGGGAGGGTGCCCCCTGCAGGGGTCAGCCCGAAACAAAGCCACCTTTCCCTTGTGTTCTCCGCACCCGGAAGGAAGTCGGGGCACTGAGGGGCCTGGCCAAGCCAAAGAAGCTGAGCCACAGCTGACAGCTGGGAGCAGTTTCTCAGAACGAGGAGGTGAGGACGCTGGGTTAATAGACAACAACAAAACAAACACAATCCACGTCTGCTGGCAGATCACCCGGGCACCGCCCCGGGCAACACGGATCCGGGAACCGCCCCAGCCTGGGCTTCCTGAGGGCTGAATAGTCACTACTCCCGGCCCCGAAAGGCTGGAGATTTGGTTATGAACCAAGAGATTTTTTTTTAAATGTTCTTTTCATTTGGCTGCCGGGTTGTGTGAGGGCCGGAGCCACCTGAGAGGCTTTGGGATTTATTCCAAGGGAGCTGAAATTGAAATCCGGCCTCAGTGTCAATGGAGTCAGGGCCGGATTCTCGTCTCAGGTCCCCCCAGTCCCCTGCACCCTTAACTCAGCCCCCCTGAGGGTGCCAACGTGAGGTGGGACCCAGGCGTCCTGCACCCCTAACTCCACCCCCCCGGTGCCAATGTGAGGTGGGACCCAGACATCCTGCACCCCTAACTCCACCCCCCCGGTGCCAATGTGAGGTGGGACCCAGGCGTCCTGCACCCCTAACTCCACCCCCCCAGATGCCAACGTGAGGTGGGACCCAGGCATCCTGCACCCCAACTCCACCCCCCCGGTGCCAATGTGAGGTGAGACCCAGGCATCCTGCACCCCTAATCTCCCTCCCCCAACCCACACACTCTTTTGGGGCAGGACTTGGCTTTTTGGGCTGGACTGTTTCGTGGGACTCCCTCTCCCCAATTCCCAGGAAGCCGTGTTATGCGCCCGAGGGGCCACACGGTGACACAGCCAGGCTGGGCAGGACGCCGTGCCGAGGGTCATGTATACCAAGGTGTATTCGGCTCGATTTCCTTGTTCGCCGCTGCCTGGGGACCACACGGGGGGCAGGAGGGAGACACCGATTCCCTCACCGCAGCTGCAGAGATTCGCAGTGTTAGCACGTTACAGCCCTCGCACCCCAACCGCTCACGGTCCTGTGTCCAAGTCTACAAAGGCGACTCCCTCAAAGCCAACTCGGAGGCGTTCGGGTCTCTGCGCCCAGCCAGCCCGCTCAGTGCCCGATGACCACGGTTTTCGCCTGGGTTTGTGTGAGTGCAGAGACACTGGGGGACCAGAGACCATGTGCGAAACATCGGGACGGGAGGGTGGACAGGGTCCTATATAAGCTAAAGCCCCAAACACTGGGGGTCCCCTATACAATTGGGACATCTGGTCACCCTAGATATTTTTATATATAAACAAATATAAATTTACTTCCCCACTAGGGGGGCGCTGGCTCCCACCCTGCCCCAGGACAGGGACTGGCTGGCTCAGGGGGGCAGGGAATGGGGCAGGGGCCTGTCCCCTCTGGGGGGCGCCAGCTCCCACCCGGCCCCAGGGCGGGACTGGCTGGCTCAGGGGGGGCAGGGAATGGGGCGGGGGCCTGTCCCCTCTCGGGGGCGCCAGCTCCCATCCGGCCCCAGGGCGGGACTGGCTGGCTCAGGGGGGCAGGGAATGGGGCGGGGGCCTGTCCCCACTAGGGGGCGCCGGCTCCCATCCGGCCCCAGGGCAGGGACTGGCTGGCTCAGGGGGGCAGGGAATGGGGTGGGGGCCTGTCCCCTCTAGGGGGTGTCGGCTCCCATCCGGCTGCAGGGAGCAGGCAGGGGGTGCCGTGGGGCAGGGACCTGGGGCCGGATCAGCTGGATCCCCCACCCTAAATATTAACCCTCCTCCCACTGACATTTCTGTCCCGACAGAGTTGGTGTCAATAAATCAGGAGCACAAACTCTCTCTTGGTTGTGCCTTTGGCACACTTGCCCCCCTAGCCCACCCCTGGCACCCGTAATGGGGGAAAAGCCTCCCCCGGCCCCCTTCCCACATGGGGGATTGTGACACACTAGGAATGTTCTTAATGTTTTCTCTGAGTACTGTGTTGGTGCCTCAGTGTCCCCATGGCAGTTCTTAAGTGTCTGGCAGAGCAAAGGGCCAGTGCCCCTAAATGCCTGGCACTCTGTCTCCTAGCGACTGATGGCCTGGGCCCCCCCCTCTGCAAAGGTGCCAACTGAAGGTGTTGGAGACAAAGGGGTCAGGTGACCTCCTGGCCCGGGAAAGGGGCTGAGCAGAGAGGAGGGGCTGGGGGGGGTTGTTAGTCTGCTCCAAGGGAGAGGAGGCTCCCCAAAGTCCTGCCTGGCTTGGTGGGGAGCAGTTCCAGAGCATCGCCCGGGGACTCCGTGACAGGGATACACCCCACACCATCTCCTGTCCACCATATGGGATATAACCCTCCCCCCAGCACAAACCTACACTGCTGTGTGAGATGCACCAGGGTGAAGGACCCCACTCCCCTCCTAGAGCTGGGGAGAGGACCCAGGAGTCCTGGCCCCCAGCCCCCCCACCTCACTCTAACCCACTAGCCTCCACCCCCAACCCAAGCCGGGATAGAACCCAGGAGTCCTGGCTCCCCCAGCTGCTTCGAGCACAAAATAACCTCAGCTCCTTAAACCAGCTGCCTTGTGTGTCCGTGTCTCTGCTGTGGCCTGGGCCCCTGAGAGGAGGAGAAAGGATTTGATAGTGCTGCTAAATCCAGAGTCACCCCTGCCTGCAATGGGCCATGAGCAGGTTCTGATCCCAGCTCCCTGGGTCAATCCGGAGTCACTCCTGACAGCAATGGGGCCAGGGCTGGGTTCTGATCTCAGCTCCCCGGGGTCAATCCAGAGTCACTCCTGACAGCAATGGGGCCAGGGCTGGGTTCTGATCTCAGCTCCCCGGGGTCAATCCAGAGTCACTCCTGACAGCAATGGGGCCAGGGCTGGGTTCTGATCTCAGCTCCCCCGGGGTCAATCCGGAGTCACTCCTGACAGCAATGGGCCATGAGCAGGTTCTGATCCCAGCTCCCTGGGTCAATCCAGAGAGTCACTCCTGACAGCAATGGGGCCAGGGCTGGGTTCTGATCTCAGCTCCCCGGGGTCAATCCAGAGTCACTCCTGACAGCAATGGGGCCAGGGCTGGGTTCTGATCTCAGCTCCCTCGAGTCAATCCGGAGTCACTCCTGACAGCAATGAGGCCAGGGCTGGGTTCTGATCTCAGCTCCCTCGAGTCAATCCGGAGTCACTCCTGACAGCAATGAGGCCAGGGCTGGGTTCTGATCTCAGCTCCCCGGGTCAATCCGGAGTCACTCCTGACAGCAATGGGGCCAGGGCTGGGTTCTGATCTCAGCTCCCCCGGGGTCAATCCGGAGTCACTCCTGACAGCAATGGGGCCGGGGCTGGGTTCTGATCTCAGCTCCCCCGGGGCCAATCCGGAGTCACTCCTGACAGCAATGGGGCCAGGGCTGGGTTCTGATCTCAGCTCCCTTGAGTCAATCCGGAGTCACTCCTGACAGCAATGGGGCCAGGGCTGGGTTCTGATCTCAGCTGCCCCGGGTCAATCCGGAGTCACTCCTGACAGCAATGGGGCCAGGGCTGGGTTCTGATCTCAGCTCCCCCAGGGTCAATCCGGAGTCACATCCTTTTACTCCAGCCCTGCCAGAACCCAGAAGGCCAATAAAAGACCCCGGCATTTCCCAGGCTCGTGGCGCAGTTGGGCTGAAGGGGATCCCCCCGAAAGAAGCGTCGCTCAGCCCCCCCAGGATTCGCCCCAACTCTCAGGAACATTCCCCAGCAGCTCAGAAGTTTGTCGGCCCGTTTCAGGATTTTTAACCACCAACCTCCTCCTCCTGACAGAATCAACAGCCCCCAACCACACACCCCTGAGAAGCCAAGAAACTGGAGAGCAGTTTCATGCATTAGGGTTTTAATTAGCACCTCGTTAGCGCAAACAGGCTGCAGTTAATTAACAACTAATTCTGGCAAAGCATTGGTACCACCCTGCCGGAAGCAGAGGGTACAAGCAGGTAAAGACACAGAGGTAGGGGTTAGTATGCGGAACAGCCTGCCACTTGATTTTCCTGCTTCTTAATTTCATGAGCTCATGTAACCCTCTCTCTCCACGCTGCTCCCCAAAACCACTGACCCTCCCCCCAATCCCTCCCTCCTCTCATTGCCCCCAAACCCACCGACCCTCCCCCAATCCCTCTCTCCCTGCGCTGCCCCCCAAACCCACCGACCCTCCCCCCATCCTTCTCTCCCCTCACTGCTAAGCAATCAACTGCTACTTCAAATAAGGAATTGGCTTCCCAGTCTCTGGCCTGGAAGCGAAGACGGGAAGAGAGAAAAGCTGCCTTTAGCCTGGGGAACTCCCTGCCACTGGGCTCCGCCTGGCGCTGGCTCTCACTCCCGCGCCCGCGGGTCGGCCCAGTGCATGGCGATGCCCGTGAGGCTCGACCCGCTGTAGTGCCCCGTGATGAAGGCCAGGTACTCGGAGCAGCTCAGCGGGACGGCGTTGAAGCTGTAGCCGTAGGGCTGGCCGAAGAAGAAGGTTCGCCCGTGGTTGGTGGAGATGATGAGCTGGTAGATGTAGGTGTAATGTTTGCCCGAGATCTGCGTGATCCGCTCACGGGGTAACAGGGTCACCTCGAGCGCCGGCCCCGTCTTCGCCCCAAAGAGCTCGCCCCACTGGTGCCCGAACTTCAGCTGGATGCTGGGGAGGAGCAGAGGCATGAGAGCAGCCCCTGAGATCTGGGTAGAGCCCCCCAAACCCACCAACCCTCCCCCCAATCCCCCTCTCCCCTCCCTGCCCCCCAAACCCACTGACCCTCCCCCATCCCTCTCTCCCCTCCCTGCCCCCCAAACCCACCGACCCTCCCCCCAACCCACCTCTCCCCTCCCCGCCCCCCAAACCCACCGACCCTCCCCCCAATCCCCCTCTCCCCTCACCGCCCCCCAAACCCACCGACCCTTCCCCCAATCCCTCTCTCCCCTCCCAGCCCCCCAAACCCACCGACCCTCCCCCCAATCCCTCTCTCCCCTCCCAGCCCCCCAAACCCACCGACCCTCCCCCCAATCCCTCTCTCCCCTCCCAGCCCCCCAAACCCACCGACCCTCCCCCCAATCCCTCTCTCCCCTCCCAGCCCCCCAAACCCACCGACCCTCCCCCCAATCCCCCTCTCCCCTCCCCACCCCCCAAACCCACCGACCCTCCCCCCAATCCCTCTCTCCCCTCCCCGCCCCCAAACACACACCCACCCTCCCCCAACCCACCTCTCCCCTCCCCGCCCCCCAAATCCACCGACCCTCCCCCCAACCCACCTCTCCCCTCCCCGCCCCCCAAACCCACCGACCCTCCCCCCAATCCCCCTCTCCCCTCCCCGCCCCCCAAACCCACCGACCCTCCCCCCAATCCCCCTCTCCCCTCCCCGCCCCCCAAACCCACCGACCCTCCCCCCAATCCCTCTCTCCCCTCCCCGCCCCCCAAACACACCCACCCTCCCCCCAACCCACCTCTCCCCTCCCCGCCCCCCAAACCCACCGACCCTCCCCCAATCCCTCTCTCCCCTCCCCGCCCCCCTAACCCACTGACCCTCCCCCCAATCCCCCTCTCCCCTCCCCCCAAATCCACCGACCCTCCCCCCAATCCCTCTCTCCCTTCCCTGCCCCCAAACCCAAAGCCATGACCCCCCGCCACGCACCCACTGATGAAGCTATTGCAATGCTCCCAGATCCAGAGAGCCGTGATGGGGCCCCATCGGTCTGGCCCCGAGTAGGAAAATGGGGTCCCCGAGCCCGAGCCGTACTCCCCGGAATACGAGTGTCGGCGCTGGCCTGGAAAGAACGAGTGAAACTGGATCAGAGCCAGAGTCATACACTGAATCGGGAGGGGCTGCGGGTCGGGAGTGAGGGGCACCAGCAGAGCTGGGGGGGTCGGGGAGCTGCATGTCGAGGGTGAGGGGGGCCGGCACAGCTGGGGGGACCGGGCGGCTGCATGTCGGGGCTGAGGGGGGCCGGCACAGCTGGGGGGACCGGGCGGCTGCATGTCGGGGCTGAGGGGGGCCGGCACAGCTGGGGGGACCGGGGGACTGCACATCAGGGGTGAGGGGCACCGGCACAGCTGGGGGGGCCGGGGGGCTGCACGTCGGGGGTGAGGGGCACCGGCACAGCTGGGGGGGGCCGGGGGGCTGCACGTCGGGGGTGAGGGGCACCGGCAGAGCTGGTGGGGTCGGGGGGCTGCACGTCGGGGGTGAGGGGCACCGGCACAGCTGGGGGGGCCGGGGGGCTGCACGTCGGGGGTGAGGGGCACCAGCAGAGCTGGTGGGGTTGGGGGGCTGCACGTTGGGGGTGAGGGGCACCAGCAGAGCTGGTGGGGTCAGGGGGCTGCACGTTGGGGGTGAGGGGCGCCGGCAAAGCTGGAGGGGCCGGGGGGCTGCATGTCGGGGTGAGGGGCACCGTCAGAGCTAGGGGGGCCGGGGGGCTTCACGTCGGGGGTGAGGGGCACCGGCACAGCTGGGGGGGCCAGGGGGCTGCATGTCGGGGGTGAGGGGCAGCGGCAGAGCTAGGGGGGCCGGGGGGCTGTATGTCGGGGGTGAGGGGCAGCGGCAGAGCTAGGGGGGCCGGGGGGCTGCACGTCAGGGTTGAGGGGCACCGACACAGCTGGGGGGGCGGGGGGCTGCATGTCGGGGGTGAGGGGCAGCGGAAGAGCTAGGGGGGCCGGGGGGCTGCACGTCGGGGGTGAGGGGCACCGGCACAGCTGGGGGGCGGGGGAGCTGCACGTCGGGGGTGAGGGGCAGCGGAAGAGCTAGGGTGCTGGGGGCTGCACGTCGGGGGTGAGGGGCACCGGCAGAGCTAGGGGGGCCGGGGGGCTGTATGTCGGGGGTGACGGGCACCGGCAGAGCTAGGGGGGCCGGGGGGCTGCACGTCGGGGGTGAGGGGCGCCGGCAGAGCTAGGGGGGGCGGGGGGCTGCACGTCGGGGGTGAGGGGCGCCGGCACAGCTGGGGGGGCCGGGGGGCTGCATGTCGGGGGTAAGGGGCAGCGGCAGAGCTGGGGGGGGGGGGGGGCTGCACGTCGGGGGTAAGGGGCACCGGCACAGCTGGGGGGGCCGGGGGGCTGCATGTCGGGGGTGAGGGGCAGCGGCAGAGCTAGGGGGGCCGGGGGCTGTATGTCGGGGGTGAGGGGCACCGGCACAGCTGGGGGGGCCGGGGGGCTGCACGTCAGGGGTGAGGGGCAGCGGCAGAGCTAGGGGGGCCGGGGGGCTGCATGTCAGGGGTGAGGGGCAGCGGCAGAGCTAGGGGGGCCGGGGGGGCTGCATGTCGGGGGTGAGGGGCAGCGGCAGAGCTAGTGGGGCCGGGGGGCTGCACGTCGGGGGTGAGGGGCGCCGGCACAGCTGGGGGGCCGGGGGGCTGCACGTCGGGGGTGAGGGGCGCCGGCAGAGCTAGGGGGGCCGGGGGGCTGCACGTCGGGGGTGAGGGGCGCCGGCACAGCTGGGGGGGCCGGGGGGCTGCACGTCGGGGGTGAGGGGCACCGGCAGAGCTAGGGGGGCCGGGGGGCTGTATGTCGGGGGTGAGGGGCAGCGGCAGAGCTAGGGGGGGCCGGGGGGCTGCACGTCGGGGGTAAGGGGCACCGGCACAGCTGGTGGGGCCGGGGGGCTGCACGTCGGGGGTGAGGGGCAGCGGCAGAGCTAGGGGGGCCGGGGGGCTGCACGTCGGGGGTAAGGGGCGCCGGCACAGCTGGGGGTTGGTTCTACTCACTCTCCTTTTGCCCGGCCGAGTCCCCCAGCAGCAGGAGGGTCACCCCGAGGATTTGCAGCAGCATCATCCTATGTGGAGCCAGCAACAGGCTGAGCACCCGGCTCTCCCCCCCAGCCAGTCCCCCACCCCCTTCCCGGGGCCTGCTGCCCTCCCGGGTGATCCCGGCGGGTTCTCCCCCGGGTGGGTGCTGGCCCCACCCCTGCCCAGACGGGTGCCCGGGGCTGAGAGGGGCCCATTCCCCAGCCCAGCACCAGCTCCCGGCTCCCCTGTCCCAGCCGTGCTGAGCGGTGACACTAGAGCCAGGCAGCCGGCGGCAGAAAGCGGCTGCAGGGACGGATCCAGGCCCTGCTCTGGGTGCAGGGGGAGCCCCGGGAGAGGGGCAGGATCCGGCTCAGGGAGAGGCCGGGCAGGTCGGGGACGGTGCAGCCCTCGGGTGCCAATGGGAGGGTCCCCAAGTGCCCCCCCAGCCCCCGGAGACGTGGCCGGGAAGCTGGCAGCAGAGAGGGGCTGCAGGGACGGATCCAGGCCCTGCTCTAGGTGCAGGGGGAGCCCCGGGAGAGGGGCAGGATCCGGCTCAGGGAGAGGCCGGGCAGGTCGGGGACGGTGCAGCCCTCGGGTGCCGACGGGAGGGTCCCCAAGTGCCCCTGGAGACGTGGCCGGGAAGCTGGCAGCAGAGAGGGGCTGCAGGGACGGATCCAGGCCCCATGCTCGGAGACGTGGCCAGCGAGACGCTGGAGGCACCAGGCCCTGGGAGGGGGAACCCCCACGAGGTGCCCGCGGCTCCCCCCGCCTGGGGGACTCACGCGAGCTGAGTGAGGAGCCGGGGGGGAAGCTCAGCGAGGGGTGAGCCCCAGAAGGTCACAGAGCCGCTGGCACCGAGACGGATCCGCGAGGAGCCCTGGCAAGGGAGCCGCATGTGTCCATGGGGCGCTGACCCCCCAGTTATCCCCAGTTCAGCCCCCCTGGCCCCGCCCGTCACTGATACCCATCGCTTGCGCCAGACCCGGATTGACTGATATCAGTGACTTGTGGTGTAACGGCCCCTCCGGCCCCACGACCCAAAGGTCCGGCGGAGAGCGCCCCCCCGCCCTCCCGCCTCATGCAGCCTTATCTCGGGGGGAGGCTGCGAAATCGCCACTCGAAGGGGCGGCCGTTAGCTGTTGCCACAACCACAGCTAACGGGCTCCCTGCTGACACAACAAATCCTGCACCCAGCGACTCCCTCCAGGGACAGGTGCACCCCTGTACCCTCAAACCCTGCACCCAGTGACCTGCCCTGAGGGACTGGTGCCCCTCTGTACCCCCAAACCCTGCACCCTGTGACCCCCCCCAGGGACTTGTGCTCCCCTGTATCCACAAATCCTGCACCCAGCGACCCCCTCCAGGGACAGGTGCACCCCTGTACCCTCAAACCCTGCACCCAGTGACCTGCCCTGAGGGACTGGTGCCCCTCTGTACCCCCAAACCCTGCACCCAGCGACCCCCCCAGGGACTTGTGCTCCCCTGTATCCACAAATCCTGCACCCAGCATCCCCCCCCAGGGACTGGTGCCCCCCACGTTCCCCCCAAACCCTGCACACGCTGCCCATCCAGCCAGCTCCGACGCACCTGCGCGATGAGCCCATGGGACGTGGTTTAGCAGCGAACACACCTGGCCAGGTTACTGCGGACGAGGAGCGGCGCTAATGCCCCAGCTCCGTGGTTACAGGTCCCGCTAGCCTGATGCTCCCCAGCTGGCCTCCTGCACCCCAAACCTTCTGCATCAGCCTTGAGCCCCCCCTCTGGAGCCAGCACCCCAACCCCTCCTGCATCCTGAACCCCCAGCCGTAAGCCCCTTCCCAGAGCCAGCACCCCAACCCCCCTGCACCCTGAACCCCTTCCTGCACCCACCCCCTAGCTGTCAGCCCCTTCCCAGAGCCAGCACCCTCCCTGCACCCCATTACCCCAGCCCTGAGCCCTGTCCCAGAGCCAGCAGCCCAAACCCCATTCACCCTGAACCTTCTGCCCCAGCCTGGAGGCCCCCCCAGAGCCAGCACCCCAACGCCCCTGCAGCCAATACTCCCCCTGCACCCCAACTCCTCCTTTTCTCCAAATCCACTCCTGAACCCTGAACCCCCTCCTGCACCCCAACCCCTCCACACCCCATACCTCCTCCTGCACCCCAACCCCCAGGCCTGAATCCTGTCCCAGAGCCAGCACCCCAACCCCCTCTGCACCCAATCCCTCCTTTACCCCAACCCACTTCTGAACCCTGAACCCCTCCAGTACCCCAACCCCCCTGCACCCCAACCCTTCCTTTACCCCAAACCCACTTCTGAACCCTCTCCAGCACCCCAAACTCCCTCCAGCACCCCAAGCTAACTCTGTTATCTGGCCATCTGACATTACTCCCCTCCATTCCTGCCCCATCTGTCCCTCGATCTCCGTCTTTGACTGCCGGACAGACTGCATTGGCCAACTGTGCCAGCCCCTCATGGTGGGCCCAGGACGGTGCTTGGGGCCGGTCGCTTTGGGGGCCTCCCGAAGAATCAGCATGTCTGGGAAATGGGGGACTGGTGTGGGGCGGGTATATGGGAATGTAGGTTGAGTCTGTGTGTAGCTGTGACCCCACCTCACACCCAGCACGGCCATGGAGCCTGTTCCCAACCGGGGGCATCGCCTGCCCCTTTTCCTGGGGTGCCACAGAGAGGAACACGCCCTCCGGGGCTCTCCAGGTGGCCGAGTGTCTGACTCCGGGACAGGCACTATCCCGTGTGTCCCGCAGCGCTCGGGGTGTGCACAGGAGCCAGAGCCTTGGAGCAGGGACGTTACTTTTACATGTAAATGTCTTGTCATGAGTCCAGCCGCGTTACAGGCTGATCTCCCAACTCACAGCAAGTTTTAGTGACAACCACACAACACAATTCCCGTAACTGCAGCTGCGTTAATGACACACGTCTCTGGAGAGAGAAACGACTCTCGGCAGATCAGAACCTCTCCCCCCGTACCTCACGAGGCTGCTTTATAGGCAAGCTCCTGATGATACAAAAAGAAGGAATTGGGGGTTCCAGCACGCTCCCCCCCGGTATTACCTGTGCCTTAATGCTGACGTTCCCCTGACATTTATTTCTTTGAATAAAAACAACCTGGAATTAAAAAAAGTCGTTTTGTTTGCAGTGCATTATTTGTCAAGGCAGAAATACATGCACATGTCTGTATAACCAAGCCCTTTTCTGAACGTCGCAAACAAAATCGGTCTGACTAATAGGCAGGTTGCCCCAGCAGGGTCCAGTGCCACTGCTATTTAAAAAGTGTCAACATGATGTTTGTCGCCATGAGCGAAACATGGTGAAAAAGCAGCCACGTGACACGCACGACACAGCACAGGACAGACTGATGCTCCAGAGCAAACGGCCCCGTGGGCTGTTGATAACGAGAGCAGATAATCCGGCTTTCAGAGCTTGGTTACTAAACCAACGTGTTTAAAACCCAGCCAGGGACACACCAGGCTGAAACGTTGCGATAAGCAAGTTATTACCTTGTGATTTAAAACCGGTAATAAAGATTGATACAAACTCATACGTTTTGCCTTATTTGTTGTGTTCATTTAGTAACTGAAGGCGTTTTCTATACTTGTGTCACGCGTGGGGGCATCAGGGCCCTGCACCACCACCCCCCGCGATTCCCCGGGACTCTCAGCCGGCCAGTGACACAGGCGGGTTATTGGCCGACAGGAACAGAGTCCAGACCAGAGCTTGTAGGTACAACCAGGCCCCCCAGCCAGGTCCCTCTGGGGGGCAGGTGTAGATAAATCCCTGTATTAAGCTATTTTGCATAACCCTTGTCACGGACTCCCAGGTCGTGCCCACTCGTGGTCCCGTGCAGTCCGTGGGGGGGGGGGGGCCTTCCAGTGCGACAGCCCTTCTCGGGGGGCCACTCTCCCTCGGGGTCAGGCCCCTCCACCTCCTGGAGCCGCACCTCTCTGATCCTCAGCACGTCTGTCTGTGCCGTGGGGCCCCCCAGGGAGTCCCCTCGCTCTGGGCCGAAGGGGACAATGCCCCCTCCCCCTGCCCTGTTCTCTAGCCTGGAGTGACTCCCAGCCAGCGTAACACAGGAGGTTTACTGAGCGTTGAACCCAGCACAGGAAACTCTCAGGGCTTCAGGCCTGGCCTCCCTCAGCCCAGCACATCCCAGTCCCCCCGCAGCCAGGGGGGCTCTGCCTGCTCCCCCTCTCCAGCCCCAAGCCCCCCTGCTTCCCAGCTGGGCCTCCGATATCCCCGGCCCCAAGTCCCCTCTGTCCATTGGCTTCTCTCCAGGGAATCAGGGTCGTAAACAGGCAGGCCTGGGTCTCCTCTCAGCCCCTCTCTGGCCGGAGCCGGCTGGTCAGGTCACCGGGGTCCTGTCCCCGCAGCCCATTGCCCCCCACTGGCCAGAACCAGCTGTGACTCCTGAGCTGGGTCTCTGGGTCTCCAGTCGCTGGGGTCTCTATCCTCCAGGCTGGGGTCCTAAGTTCCCTCTCCGGTCCTCTGTACCCACAAACTCCCTCTCCCCTCCCCTCATTAAACCAGTAACACCCGGGGACGCTGAGCTCCCCCCCCGCCCCCCGCATGCAAACCACTGGGAAACACAGAAAACCCAAGGAACCCCCCCACTTTAGCACAACCCTCTATTAAGCTATTTTCATACAACTTTGTATCAGAGCCCTGTGTAGAAAAACTGATAGAAAACATTGTGTTAAGCCTGGGATAAAGTTACAGCCGCTAAGGATAGTTAGTGTAGAAGAAAAATGTCTTTTTGCTCAGAGTAGAATAAGATCTGCCCCCCCCCCCCGACTCCCTTAATTGCCCTGTTGACTGAGCAAGGTGGGAAGGCAGCACCTCCAGCCAGCTGCACCCCTTGGTGAGGGGCTGGGATCCAGCCCCAAGGACAGTAAAACCTGTCAGGTGGGCTCGTTAAAGAAGAGCAGAGACACTGACGGCCTCGGGGGTTAGAAGCCAGCCCCTTCCTTTGGGAACACCCTCTGCGGCAGCCGGACAACCCCCAGAAGGGAGCAGCACAAAGGCTCAACGGACCCAGATGCAGATTTTGAAGCTGATGCAGATTTGCAGGAGGGGGACGCGGCTATAAGTGAGGTGTCTTGCAGAGGGGCCCCGTCTCGTCTTGTCGACATGGAGCATCGATCCGGATCGGCAGAGGCCCGGCTCCACCCTTCCCCCAGCTAACTCACCTGGCCAGTGCAGTCAGGGGGAGCAACTAATTGTGTGTGTGCGTGAGTGTGAGTGAGCAGATGCACATGATCCAGTGCTAACTGATACACGTATTACTAATAAATGTGGCATTTTGCCTTATTCCCCCTGAAAAGATCCCGTGCGGCACTTTAAGTACCAAGAGGGAGCGTAGACCCTGGCCTTGGGACTCCCGCCATTTCCCCAGCCAGCTCCAAACTGAACCCCCCCCAGCCCCTCCTCTGCCTTTGTCTCTTTCCTGGCCAGGAGGCACCTCATCTTTGTTCTCCAACCCCTTCCTCTGGCACCTTGCGGGGAGGGGCCCAGGAGACGTCGGCCATTCTCTGTGCAGACACCATCACCCCTGCCCTCTCGGGCTCTGCACCAACCACAGCCCCTGATCCCCCCACCTAGACACGGTGACAAAGTTCTCCTCTGCCTTGGTGGGTCCTGCGCTTATTGGCAGATTTGCTTGCCCCAGAGATTCACCCTGTGGTTGGGAAACAGCCGAGACCTTCCCCTCTGGTAGAAGCCACAGTCCAGGTCAATCCCTCCTGTGTCTGATCAGGAGTTGGGAGGTTCGGGGGGGAACCCAGGTTCCAGCCCAGGGCCCTGCGGACTGCAGCTGTCTATGGTGCCTCCTGGTACAGTTGTGTGACAGCTACAACTCCCTGGGCTACTTCCCCATGGCCCCCTCCAAACACCTTCTCTGTCCTCACCACAGGACCTTCCTCCTGGTGTCTGATAACACTTGGACTTCTCAGTTCTCCAGCAGGATGCCTACTCACACCCTTCCTCTCCTCTGGCTCCCTTGGCCTGCCTGGAGAGAGCCCCTTTATAGCATCAGAGGGGCCTTCATTAGAGTCAGGTGCTTAACAGCCTCACCTGACTCTTAGCACGTTCATTGGAGTCAGGGGTTCTCATTAGCCTGGAGCAGCCGCTGCTCTGGTCACTCATGGAACAGAAAACTGCTCAGCCAGTGGCCAGGATCTCTCCCTTCTACTGCTCTGCTGGTCCCAGCTGTCCTGGGTCTGTCACAACACTTAAGAAAGGCATAGGGGAAACTGAGGCACCCACACAGTATTCAGAAAAAAGATTAGGAACAGTCCCACTTCGTCACAACTTTATATTAACTTTATTCTAAACCTGCCGTATGGAAGTAAGGAAAACCCACGTTTCAAATACTCAGCAGTGGTCAGGACTAGAAGCAGAGTTTGAATTTCCATTGCGTGGCAACCGGACCTTCAAGTGAGGGGAAATTGCAGCTGTTGCTTTCCTGAAGGGTTAAAGTCGTTCATTTACTGGAGTTCTTTAAAGCGAAGTTTTGCCCTGGTTTTCTCTTTGTTCGCAATTCTGTTCAGTTTTCCAGGACTGTAAAAAGCTCCCTGAGCCAAGCGGGATGAGCCCTGTCAAGGGACCATCAGGTCCAGGCAGCAGCTGTGAGTTTGACACAAAGGAAACGTAGCCGACAGGTAGCAGCAGTTGAGAAAGAAGGTTTTATTTTCAGCTCCGAGGGCGGCTCTGGGGTCGAAGCAGGCGGGAACCCTCACCCTACAGTTTTTATCTGAGAGCAGAGGGGGGTCATTACCTGGTCTTGCAAAACCCAGGGCTGCCGAGAGTGGGTTCGGGCCCTGGTGAAAACAACTTTTCAGGCCCCCCAGCAAGGGCGGACTGGCTAAACAGGGCCAACAAAGCCAGGGAAGCCGGGCCCCAGGCCCCCTTCCGGACCGCTGGGCCCCATTAATTTGTTCCGACTTCCCCCACCTCTCTTCGCCCTGACAAAACCTGACTTTGTCCCTGCTGTGCCTGTTGCTTTGGTCCGCATGCCCAGCGGATGGCAGGAGGGCCCTTTTCTGCTGCCGTTCACCGTTTGGGGGGACTCCAGGTGTTCATGCACCAGTTCCATCTCAGGCTTTTGCTCTGAAATTCTTTCCCCTTCGCTCCCCTGCGATGGAGCTGCAGCTCCTGCCTCCGGATGTGCTCTGCGAACTGTCCATTTCCCCCTTCATCCGATTTACCAACCCGGGGACTGTGTCGTCGGCCACTTCTCCCTTCGGGCGCCCACTTCTCCGGGTCTGGCGCCGCCTGGGTCCCGGGTTAACCGGAGCGTGGCTTTCCTCGGACGGTGGTGGCTGCACGGCCGTGGCCCCCATTTCATTTCTGACTTTCGCTGCAGTTGCCTTTTGCCAGTTCTCTCCGCACTCTTCAGGCACAAGGGGGCAACCTGAAGCCTCCTGTTCGCCGCCAAAGTTTGTAACAGAGACCAGGGCCGGCTTTAGGCCGATTCAGCTGATTCCCGGGAATCGGGCCCCGCACCTTAGGTGCCTTTTTAATTTTTTTTTTACTCACCTCGGCTGAGGTCTGCTCCGGGGTCTTCCATGGCCCCGCTCCCCTGACCAAAGTGCCGGCGGGAGCGCGGCTGCCCCACAGCCCCACTCTCCCGGCTGGAGCCCCGACCAGAGCGAAGCCCTACCCTGCAGCCCCATTCTCCCGGCTGGAGCCCCGGCCAGAGCGAAGCCCTACCCTGCAGCCCCGCTCTCCCGGCTGGAGCCCCGGCCAGAGCGAAGCCCTACCCTGCAGCCCCGCTCTCCCGCTGGAGCCCCGGCCAGAGCGAAGCCCTACCCTGCAGACCCATTCTCCCGGCTGGAGCCCCGGCCAGAGCGAAGCCCTACCCTGCAGCCCCGCTCTCCCGGCTGGAGCTCTGGGCCCTTTAAATAGCCCCAGAGCCCTGGGATAGCGAGTGGCTCCAGGGGCTATTTAAAGGGCCAGGGCTCCAGCTGCCTCTGCACCCCGGTCCTTTAAATAGCCGCCGGAGCCGTGCCACCCCCATGCATTCCCCAGGGCTCCCGCAGCTATTTAAAAGGTCCGGGGCGGGGTAGAAGCAGGGGAGCCCCAGGCCCTTTAAATAGACCCCAGAGCCCTGGGACAGCAGGAGCCTTGGGGGCTATTTAAAGGGCCGGGGCTCCAGCTGCCTTTGCTGCACCCCCCTGCCCTGTCCGCACCAGCCCCGCCCCCCCTGCCAGCAGCCAGCTCTGCACCCCGTGCCCACAACCAGCCCCTGCCAAACCCCCTGCCCTGTCTCCAGCCAACCTGTGGCCCTGCCCAAAGCCAGCCAGCCCCACATACACTCCTGTCCACACCAGCCCTGCACTCTCTGCCCTGTCTCCAGCCGACCTCTGCTGCACCCCCCTGCCTGAAGCCAGCCAGTCCCACACCCCCGTCTCCTGCCAGCCCCACACCCCTTGCCCTGCCTGCAGCCAGACTCTACCTCCAGCCCCCTTCCTCTCCATCTCCAGCCGGCCCCATGTCCACTGGTGCCCTGCAGTTCCCAGGGCAGTACCCTGCACACCTGCTGCAATGAGTGGGGCAAGGAGCAGCTGGGACCCAGACATGTGCACACCCCCAGGGAGTGGCAGGGACCCACACATGTGAAAAGGCGGCCATTAATAACCAATCAACAGCATGTATGATGCAATGTACATAATATAGAATTGTTTTATTTATATAGTTATGGAAAGTAAATAATACATGGAAGAAATGAAAGGCTTTTTTTTTACATGTTTTTTTATTTTTAGTCATCCCTGCCAGGGCCCCGCCGAAAATGTTTGAATTGGGCCCCGCACTTCCTAAGGCCGGCCCTGCAGGGACGCACAGCTTGGGCTTTGCTGATTTTCACAGCTTTTGCAAGTGGTTTCTTCTGTTCCCGGCCTCGCTTTCTGGACTGTTTGCCCCCCGGCTAGCAGAGCGGGAGCCCGTCCCAGGCCTCCAGGGTTTCTCCTGCTTCTTTGAACTTGTTTTGTTTTGGTTACTTGCCCCGTCAATTTTGTGGCGTGTTGTCGTAACCATTTACCAGCCACGGGCGTAGTTTGCAATATTGTGCATTTCTTACACTGATTTTTCGAGGCTGCAGCGAGTCTCCAGTTCGTGTTTCTTCCCCACGATGGTTTTTATCTTTGTCTGGCAACGCACCAGACGTCCAAACCTTGTGAGGCTTTTCGGGGAGCGGTTAAGGGGGTTTCCTAGCTCGCAGCTTTCTGCCCTGTTAGACACGATTCCTGCTGAGGGCAGCTGTCTGATGGGACGAAGATGGGGATTTTGGTGGAGTTTGACGTGAATAGTGTGTGTGTGCCTCAGTTTCCCTGTGTGCTGCATGTTTCACAAGGTGGTGGGAGAGGGCTGCTGGTTGCAGAGGACCAGGTATGACCTGGCCTGGCAGCTGGGACCCCTGGACAATGGCCTGGAGAGGGGGAACCCCAACAACTGGTGACCCTGAAGACTAAGAGGCCACCCCAACTTGGCAGCCAGCTGGTTCTGGGCAGTGGGAGGACAATGGGCTGCAGGGAGAGGACCCCGGTGACCTGACCAGCCGGCTCCGGCCAGAGGGGGGCTGAGAGGGGAGGAGACCCAGGCCTGCCTGTTTACGACCCTGTTTCCCTGGGGAGAAGCCAATGGACAGAGGGGGCTTGGGGCCGGGGATATCGGAGGCCCAGCTGGGAAGCAGGGGGGCTTGGGGCTGGAGAGGGGGAGCAGGCAGAGCCCCCCTGGCTGCAGGGGGACTGGGATGTGCTGGGCTGAGGGAGGCCAGGCCTGAAGCCCTGAGAGTTTCCTGTGCTGGGTTCAACGCTCAGTAAACCTCCTGTTTTACGCTGGCTGAGAGTCACAGGACCGCCTGGGGGCGGGGGGCAAGTGGGACAATTTGCCCCAGGCCCCGGGCCCCACAGGGACCCCCACAGCAATACAGTATTCTATAGTATTGCAGCTTTTTTTATGGAAGGGGCTCCCGAAATTGCTTTGCCCCAGGCCCCCTGAATCCTCTGGGAAGCCCTGGACAGTCACTCCGGGCTAGGGGACAGGGCGGGGGGGGGCATCTACCCCTTCGGGGGGTGGAGGCCCCAGGGGCCCAGAGCGAGGGGACTCCCTGGGGGGGCCCACGGCACAGACAGACGTGCTGAGGCTCATAGAAATGCAGCTCCAGGAGGTGGAGGGGTCTGACCCCAAGAGAGAGTGGCCCCCCGAGAAGGGTTGTCGCACTGGAAGGGCCCCCCCCACGGACCGCACGCGGCCACGAGTGGGCGCGACCTGGGAGCCTGTGACAGCCCCGGGGCTCCAGTTCCTGGCCAGTGATGCCCTGCGGCGTCTCCCACTTCTCGGAGCTGCCTCAGACGCTGGGGCTTTGCAGCCGGCTCCGCCTGCCCCATTTCCTTCTATTGAGCACGGGGATTCGGTCACCACCCTCGCCCCCCTCCAAAGGCCGGGGCCTCCCCCGGGGGGCAATTAACGGGCCAGGCCAGGCCGCAGCTAAAACAGGCCAGATCGGAGCCAGCGCCCCCTACAGGGGAAAGGCCCCGATCCCACCCCCACCCCCGATCCAGCCAGTCCTGTCCAGGGCTCAGGGCCAGCGCCCCCTACAGGGGAAAGGCCCCGATCCCACCCCCACCCCCGATCCAGCCAGTCCTGTCCAGGGCTCAGGGCCAGCGCCCCCTACAGGGGAAAGGCCCCGATCCCACCCCCACCCCCGATCCAGCCAGTCCTGTCCAGGGCTCAGGGCCAGCGCCCCCTACAGGGGAAAGGCCCCGATCCCACCCCCACCCTCGATCCAGCCGGTCCCGCCCAGGGCTCAGGGCCAGCGCCCCCTACAGGGGAAAGGCCCCGATCCCACCCCCACCCTCGATCCAGCCGGTCCTGCCCAGGGCTCGGGCCCAGCGCCCCCTACAGGGGAAAGGCCCCGATCCCACCCCCACCCCTGATCCAGCCGGTCCTGTCCAGGCCCAGCTCGGAGCCAGCGCCCCCTACAGGGGAAAGGCCCTGATCCAGCCAGTCCCACCCAGGCCCAGCTCGGAGCCAGCGCCCCCTACAGGGGAAAGGCCCCGATCCCACCCCCACCCCGGATCCAGCCAGTCCTGTCCAGGGCCAGCTGGGGGCCAGCGCCCCCTACAGGGGAAAGGCCCCGATCCCACCCCCACCCCGGATCCAGCCAGTCCTGTCCAGGGCCAGCTGGGGGCCAGCGCCCCCTACAGGGGAAAGGCCCCGATCCCACCCCCACCCCCGATCCAGCCAGTCCTGTCCAGGGCCAGCTCGGGGCCAGCGCCCCCTACAGGGGAAAGGCCCCGATCCCACCCCCACCCCCGATCCAGCCAGTCCTGTCCAGGGCCAGCTCGGGGCCAGCGCCCCCTACAGGGGAAAGGCCCCGATCCAGCCAGTCCCACCCAGGCCCAGCTCGGAGCCAGCGCCCCCTACAGGGGAAAGGCCCCGTGTCCTGTTCCCAGTTTTCTGGGGCCGGTGGTTTCTTGTGTTGCCTCCTGCTGCCACCTAGTGGCCAGTTCAGTTCAGCGCCCTGGTGCAGGGTGGGTTTGGGTGGCAGGGTGGGGGCGACCCGGGGGGGGGCCCCATCCCGCAGGGACCCCAAGGGCTAATGCGCCGAAGACACAAGAAAGAGACGGTTTATGCTGGTGCCAAATGGCTGCGGGTTTATGGTCCTGTGACACGTGTGGACATGGGCGGGGGGCTAACCCTGGGGGGGGCCCAGCATGGGGGGGTCTGGGTGAGCGGGGGGCCACAATGGCAGAGGGAGCGAAGGGGCGCGAAGCCGAAGGGAGGAGGCTGGGAAGAGGGAGGACAGACAGACAGACGGAGAGAAAATCCGCCTGGCAGCCGGGGGAGGGGGGTACCGGCCACAATGAATCAAGCTTGAGGGATGGGTCTGTCTTCTGCCTCCCTGGGGATCCTCTGCCCCCCCGGCTGCCCACTGCAAGCCAACCCCCCCGATCACCCCCACGCTGCCCCCAACACCTGCCAGAACATCTGCCCCCCCCAGGCCCTCCCAGGTCAGCACCTCCTATGAGCCCAGGCCAGGCCCCGCCAGGCTGCAGCGCAGGCAGTGCACGGGGTAGGTGTCCCAGTGGAAGCCGAGGGCGTCGACGAGGCCCCCGGCGCGGCCGCTCAGATAGCGCAGGACGGTGCGGGGGTGCAGGGGGGCCGCGTTGAAGCTGGTGCCCGTGTCCTTGCCGAAGGAGAAGCTGCGGCCCTTGTCCGTGGTGAAGACCAGCCGGCGCAGGTAGATCTTGTACTTTCCCGACACCTGCACGATGGACTCGCCGGGGTGCAGGACAATCTCCTCCAGGTCCCCCAAGGAGCCACCGACGTAGTCGCTCCACTTTGACCCGTACCGCACCTGCAGCCTGGGGGAGACACACCTCAGTCCCACCCTGCAGCCCCCCAGCTCTGCCGGGGCCCCTCACTTCCTACCCACAGCCCCTGCTAGCCCAGCCCTGGGCTCCCCCCAGCTCTGCCGGTGCCCCTCACTCCCGACCCGCAGCCCCTGCCAGCCCAGCCCTGCCCCCACCAGCTCTGCCGGTGCCCCTCACTCCTGACCCGCAGCCCCTCAGCTCTGCCGGGGCCCCTCACTCCTGACCCGCAGCCCCTCAGCTCTGCCGGGGCCCCTCACTCCCGCCCCGCAGCCCCTCAGCTCTGCCGGGGCCCCTCACTCCTGACCCGCAGCCCCCCAGCTCTGCCGGGGCCCCTCACTCCCGCCCCGCAGCCCCTCAGCTCTGCCGGGGCCCCTCACTCCTGACCCGCAGCCCCCCAGCTCTGCCGGGGCCCCTCACTCCCGCCCCGCAGCCCCTCAGCTCTGCCGGGGCCCCTCACTCCCGCCCCGCAGCCCCTCAGCTCTGCCGGGGCCCCTCACTCCTGACCCGCAGCCCCCCAGCTCTGCCGGGGCCCCTCACTCCTGACCTGCAGCCCCTGCCACCCTGGCCCTGGCCCCCTAGCTCTGCTGGTGCCCCTCACTCCCGACCCGCAGCCCCTCAGCTCTGCCGGGGCCCCTCACTCCCGCCCCGCAGCCCCCCAGCTCTGCCGGGGCCCCTCACTCCCGCCCCGCAGCCCCTCAGCTCTGCCGGGGCCCCTCACTCCCGCCCCGCAGCCCCCCAGCTCTGCCGGGGCCCCTCACTCCTGACCTGCAGCCCCTGCCACCCTGGCCCTGGCCCCCTAGCTCTGCTGGTGCCCCTCACTCCCGACCCGCAGCCCCTCAGCTCTGCCGGTGCCCCTCACTCCCGACCCACAGCCCCTGCCAGCCCAGCCCTGGGCTCCCCCCAGCTCTGCCGGTGCCCCTCACTCCCGACCCGCAGCCCCTGCCAGCCCAGCCCTGCCCCCACCAGCTCTGCCGGTGCCCCTCACTCCCGACCCACAGCCCCTGCCAGCCCAGCCCTGCCCCCCTAGCTCTGCTGGTGCCCCTCACTCCCGACCTGCAGCCCCCTGCTGCCCCACCTGGGGCTCTCACTCACCCTACGATGAACAGCCAATTCACTCGGATCCGAAAGGCAGTGATGGGCCCATCCAGCTGGTTCAAAGAGTGAGAAAATCTCTTTCCTCCGCCCCCTCCGTACTCCCCAGAAAAGGACGAGCGGCTGAGTTGGACTGGGCCGAAAAGGATCCAGAGAGGAAAGGGTTAAAGGGGGTTCCAGCCCAGTCGCTCCCTGTGGCCCAGCACCCCCTGCCCAGCCCCCCGCTCTGCCCTGGTCCCCCCAAACTTACTGACATTGCCAGCGACCCCCAGGCAAAGGGCGAGGAGGAGGATGAAGCGAAGCATTCTGGGAAGACAATGGGGGCAAGGAGGTTATTCTGGGTAGGTTTTCATTCATTTGGGGATTTGGGGATGTGGGGCTTCTCCCCCCCCCCCCCCCCCGGAGCCAGCCTGTCCTGCCATGGGGCCAGAGGGGAGCTGATGCCCCCGGCAGGAGACAGGCCCCACGTCCCGTCACTCACGCCGTGTCCGTCGGCACTGGGGCGCTGGGAGCTACCCGGGGTGACCCCCACTCTTATAGCGGCCGTGGGGAGAGGTCTGACGCAGGCAGGCGCTGGCTGTGCAAACATCGTAAACCCATTGCAACATCCTGGGCCCCTCCCCACCCTCTGTCCCACTGGCCCCGTGAGCTGCTCAGGGGCCATCTGCCAAGCGGGAGCAAATGAATCTACACTGGGGACACCCCAATACAAAAAGCTGGGGTGCCAGAGCCGAGAGCACCCCCTACTCCCCCCCTGCAGAACAGCCCCCCCAGCAGCACCTTGGGGCCCTGGGGCCAGCCCTGACTGGCAAGGGAGAGCGCCCCCTGCTGACCCCCCGCCCTGCTCCCTGCACTCCCCCGGATATGGGCTCGGACCCTTGTCTTGACATCAGCTACCATCAACTCAACGTCTATGGGCCCTTGTTGCCAAGAAGGCTAACGGCATTTTGGGCTGTATAAGTAGGGGCATTGCCAGCAGATCGAGGGACGTGATCATTCCCCTCTATTCGACATTGTGAGGCCTTGTCTGGAGTCCTGTGTCCAGTTTTGGGCCCCACACTACAAGGAGGATGTGGAAAAATTGGAAAGAGTCCAGCGGAGGGCAATATAAATGATTAGGGGGCTGGAGCACATGGCTTCTGAGGAGAGGCTGAGGGAACTGGGATTGTTTAGTCTGCAGAAGAGAATGAGGGGGGATTTGATAGCTGCTTTCAACTCCCTGAAGGGGGTTCCAAAGAGGATGGAGCTCGGCTGTTCTCAGTGGTGGCAGATGACAGAAGAAGGAGCAATGGTCTCAAGTTGCAGTAGGGGAGGTCTAGGTTGGATATTAGGAAACACTATTTCACTAGGAGGGTGGTGAAGCACTGGAATGGGTTCCCTAGGGAGCTGGTGGAATCTCCTTCGTTAGAGGTTTTTAAGGTCAGGGCTTGACAAAGCCCTGGGATGATTTAGTTGGGGTTGGTCCTGCTTTGAGCAGGGGGTTGGACTAGGTACCTCCTGAGGTCCCTTCCAACGCTGAGATTCTCTGATTGTTTGAAGAACGTCTTTCGGAGGGAAGGGATTGAAACCCCAGAAGGTCTCAACGCTGTGCCGAGTCCTGCAAATGGAGGAGACCCCATCAAGGTGTCCCATCAAGTTCTGGGGGCTTTGCCTCAGTTTCCCCTAGCCCCAGTTCTCCTCCTCCCTGTGACCAGCTTAATAAACGACAGCCATGGAGTCAGTCTGGACTCCTGTGTCAAACTCTGGGCAGGGATGCTGGAGCAGGTGGATCTGGGCGGCCGAGCGGGGAACCAATCGCCCTCCCCACCAGCGCTGGGAGAACAGTCCAGGAGCTATGGCAGGCGAAGCCATGTGAATTTGGAACAAAACCATCCACACAGGGCTTAACAGAGCTTAATGAATCCACTTGAAAGTCACCATTTTGGCTGGGTCAGATTAATTTCTGTCCCCATGTAGACAAGGCCTTGGGAAGTGAAGTGAAACTGAATTAGAAAGAGAGCACCCCTCAAGGGGTTTACTGACTCTACTGTGAATTCAAAGCTGAAATGAACTGGCATTTGCTCCCCTGGCTGTGCCCATGTGGACACACCTCCCCTTGAACCCGATTCCAAAGTGGATTATGTTTAGTCAGAACAAAGGGTTCTCCCTGGAGTCATTCCAGATTAATTCCAGATGTGGCTAATCTCATTCCAGAGGGAGGATGATTTGTTCCTCAGCCCCCTGGCAAACCCCCTGCCAAGCCCCCCCCCACTCCCTGCAGCACGGAACCCGCTTGAGATGCGGGGGTGGGGTGCAGGGAGGGCAGGGAGTTTATGAGACCCAGGGACAGGCCGAGACCCAGCAGGTGCCAGCACACGGGAAACACCCACTGGGAACACACGCCCCACCCAGTGGGAACACACACCCCAACCCAGCCCTTGGCACACAACCGGGGCATGAGGGAACGGCCCAGGGGAAAGTCCAGGGGAGGTGCTGGAGAAGAGCTGCCCCCCCCGAGAGGAAAGGTCCCATGTTCCATTCCCCCCACCGTGAAATGCAAATGTCACACATTTGGGGTGTTACTTTCTCAGCCCTTCAAAAGGACATTAGGGGGACGGCGGGAATAGAACCCAGGACTCCTGGCTCCCAGCCCCCTGCTCTGACCCACCAGCCCCCACTCCCCTCCCAGAGCTGGGAAGAGAACCCAGGAGCCCTGTCTCCCAGCCCCCCCTGCTCTAACCACCAGCCCCCACTCCCCTCCCAGAGCTGGGGAGAGAACCCAGGAGTTCTGGCTCCCAGCCCCCCCCCACTCCGTCTCTCTCCCTCCTGGTCCCCATATGCCCTGTCTGCCTGCTGATGTTTACGCGCTGGGCTAAGAGTGATGCCGAGGCAGGTCGATCCGCAGCCCACCCTGGGGAGGGGCTCGGCATGACCTTGCACTCAGCACCCAGGGGTGTTACCCCCACCCGCCGAACAGCCCCATGGAGCTCGAAGCTCATCTCCGGCGCTGCCCGGCAGCCGCTGGCCCAGGGAAGGTGGTGAGTGTCATGGAGTCACCGGGCGATGCTCTGGAACTGCTCCCCACCAAGCCAGGCAGGACTTTGGGGAGCCTCCTCTCCCTTGGAGCAGACTTGTTCAGGGCAAGAAGCTCACACGTCTTCACCTCCTGGGTCTCTCCTTGGAGCATTCAGCATCCTCTGCCCCTCCGTGCGCTTCCCACAGCGAGTCCGCCCCAGCGGGGTCCTGGGGGGGCCACAGGGTCCTGCCCCCCCACTTTGCAGTCAGGCGTGACTCTCAGCCAGCCAGTAAAACAGAGGTTTATTCGATGACAGGAACAGGGTCTAAAACAGAGCTTGTAGGTACAGCGAACTGGACCCCTCGGCCGGGTCCATTCTGGGGGGCAGTGAGCCAGACCCCCACGTCTGCCCTCAGCCAGCTCCAGACTAACCACCCCTCCAGCCCCTCCTCTCTGCTCAGCCCCTTTCCCGGGCCAGGAGGTCACCTGATCCCTTTGTCTCCAACACCTTCAGCTGGCACCTTTGCAGAGGAGGGGCCCAGGCCATCAGTTGCTAGGAGACAGAGGGTCAGGCATTTAGGGGCACTGGCCCTTTGCTCTGCCAGACACTTAAGAACTGCCATGGGGACACTGAGGCACCAACACAGTATTCAGAGAAAACATTAAGAACATTCCTAGTTCATCACAATAAGACACCACAAAATCTGAGGGTTTGGCTACACTTGCAGCTGTGCAGCGCTGGGAGTTACAGCTGTCTTCGTGCAGCTGTGTAGGGAAAGTGCTGCAGCGTGGCCACATTTGCAGCGCTGTTGGGAGTGGTGCATTGTGGGCAGCTATCCCAGCATTCAAGTGGCTGCAACGTGCTTTTCAAAAGAGGGGGGTGAGGGGGTGCGTGGGGGAGACAGAGAGTGGATTTTTGGAGCTGACACTGTTCTCAGCTCCCTGCCTTGCAAGTTCTAAGGACTGGAAGACACACAGCGCCTACCTTCAATCATTTTAAAAGTTTTAAGCCCTTCCCCCACCCCTCTCTTATTCACTAACTGCAAATTATGCACCCTAAATAGCCCTCAGACCACATAAGCAGCTGCTCAGCACGGACTCCCCCCTGCCCCCCTGCCGTGTGAGCGTGCCTTTCTCTCTTCAAGCAAACAGCTGTGACCCTTCCAAAGCAATTCCCCTGCCTGCCTCGGCTCGCTCAGCAAACAGGAGCTGTGTTTGTTTTTTAGATAAGCAGCTCCTGGGGAGCTCGGAGTTCAGCCATTCCTCCGGTTTGTTGTGGACAGGAATTCTGGGTTACCTCCTCATACCCTGGAGGCCAATTACAGCGCTTTTGGTAGCCACACTTGACGAGCAGCGCTGCATCACCAGCGCTGCAATCGCAACACCCCAGGCAGAGCAGGTGTACAGCCAGCGCTGCAGCCCGGGAGTTGCAGCGCTGGATGTGCCTTGCAGGTGTGGACAGTTACTAAGTTGCAGCGCTGTGAACCCACCACCAGCGCTGCAACTCGCCAGTGTAGCCAAGCCCTGAGGCTAACAAAAGTTTCTTTTCGCATGCGTCCAGGGCCAGCGCTCGCTGGAGCCGCGTGTGAAGGAACCCAGGGCCTTGGCCGCAAAGCGGGTTAACGAGTGTTGTAAAGTGATGAATGTTTTCACAAATCTAACAACAGCTTCCACCTGCCCCCCCTTCCTCTTGTGGCCTTTCGGTTCTGGGATCGGAAACGGCTCTAAAGGTGGAAGGGAAAAGTCTTTGGGGTGAAATGCAAACATGGGGCCCAAGCAGCGTTTGGAACGGCTGGAGGTGACGTGGCGAAAGCTGCATCGTATGAAATCAAAGCGGCGGCTGGTCTGCCAAACGCCAGCTCCTCGGGCACAAAGCGTCATTTCAAACCCAAACCCCCGCGCGACAGCAAACGCTCTGGGGGTTCTGTAATCGTCTTGTTTCTGCAGCGTGTTTCCCTGCCTTCCGGCAATGTTTGCGTTGCTGGCTGGGTGGTGTTTGCAGGGTTTTGGGAGGTGCTGGTTTGGCAATGTTTTTTCCTTGTCATTTTTGCAACGGTTTTGTTGTTGTTACAATGTTTTTTGCCCCCTTGTTGTGGTTTTGCAATGGTTGTGCTGCTGATTTTGTGGTTTTGCAGTCTTGTTCCTTCTTGTTTTTGCAATGAATCACAGACTATAAGGGCTGGAAGGGACCTCAGGAGGTCTCTAGTCCAACCCCCTGCTCAAAGCAGGACCAATCCCCAGACAGATTTATACCCCAGTTCCCTAAGTGGCCCCCTCAAGGATTGAACTCACAACCCTGGGTTTAGCAGGCCAATGCTCAACCTCCCCCGGTAACGGTTGTGTTGCTAATTTTGTGTTTTTTGCAGTCTTTTTCCTTGTTGTTTTTGCAATATTTTTGGCTTTGGATTTTAGCAATTGTTTATTTCCGTGTTATTTTTTGCAAGATCTTTGCCATGTTCTTTTTCAGTGGTTTCTCCTTCTTTTTGCCATTTTTTTCCTGGTTGTTTCTGCAACGTTTGTGGCTGATTTTGCACTTTTTCAAGCTGGTTCATGGTTTTTGCAACATTTTGGGGTTTTGTGTTTTTGCCATTTTTCTTCCTTGTGATTTTTGTGATGTCTTTGTTGTGGGTTTTTGCAATGGTTTCTCCTGCTTGTTTTTGCTGTGGTTGTGTTGTCGTTGTTCGGACCGTTTCTGTCCTGGCTGGTTTGCCAGGGCGTTGGTGCTGGTTTTGGGGGGGGTTGCAAAGGCGTTCCCTTGCCGTGGTTTTGCAATGGCTGACTGCCCCCTTTGCTTTTGACATCACCGAGTTTCATCGCCAGCCCAGCTGTGGGGATGCCATGGGGGCCTCGCAAAAGATGGTGCTGCGACAGGTGGGCCGGGGCTGTAAGAAAGAGAAAACCCATTGTGGCGAAATGGCCGTCGGGGCCACGTTTTTTCCCCAAGCTGCTTTGTGCTTCCCGATCTCAACAGGCCAAGAGCAGCAGGATTTTTCTTTTTGCTGCAGCTGAAGTCAGGGGCGAGTGCTCAGCCGCGTTCACCTCGGGGAAGCCGAGCGGCCATTTCTGTGCCGGGGGCTCTGGGATTTGCAAACACCGCGGGGGGAGACGCGCTTTGTGATCCGGCTAACTGGGCGCTTTTCCTTTGCTGGCTTTCCAGCCGCTCAGACGGCAAAGCGGCGACCGTGGCAATAGGAGTGGCTGCCGGACCCGGAGCCGAGCGGGTGCGTAACACAGAGGGATTCATTGTAAAAACCGGGCCCAGGAATCTCCAGAACCGGCTCCAGGCAAAGGGCCGGCGAGATGGGATCAAAGGAATTGGCCGGTGCCCCGGAGCCTGGCGTCGCACTGAACCTTCGCCCGCCACTCGCGCAGCCATAAACCCGGCGGAGCGGGGCAGCCGGGGGCCGGGCACCGGCGCCGACTCCAGGGGGCTCCGGAGCTTAAACACCCGCGGGGGAAGAAGGGGGCCCAGCACCCCCGGCCACAGCACTCCGGGGACGCCGCCCATCAGCTGTTTGGTGGTGGCGCGGGGGGAGGGGGGAGAGCAGTGAGTGGCAGGTGGGCGGGGCCTGAGGGAGAAGGGGTGGTGCAGGGGCGGGGCCTCGGGGGAAGGGAGGGTGCAGGGGCGGGGCCTGAGGGGGCAAGGCCTGAGGGGAAAGGGATGGTGCCTCAGGGGAAGGGGCGGGGCCTCTCAGGAGAAGGGGTGGTGCAGGGGCGGGGCCTCAGAGGGAAGGGGCGGTGCAGAGGCGGGGCCTGAGGGGGCGAGGCCTGAGGGGAAAGGGGTGGTGCCTCAGGGGAAGGGGCGGGGCCTCTCGGGGACAGGGGCGGTGCAGGGGATGGGGCCACAGTTCAAGCAACTGAGCGTTCAGTTGACCAGTTTACTGTCTGTGTATCCCCAGCCACCCCCCATCTACCCCATCCCCCCAACCCTCCCCACACAGCCCTCATCTACCCCCTCCCCCACCCCACACAGCCCCCTCTATCTACCCCATCCCCCACCCCTCCCCACACAGCCCCCCTCTATCTACCCCTTCCCCCCAACCCTCCCCACACAGCCCCCCCATCTACCCCATCCCCCCACCCCTCCCCACACAGCCCCCATCTACCCCCTCCCCCACCCCACACAGCCCCCTCTATCTACCCCCTCCCCCACCCCTCCCCACACAGCCCCCCATCTACCCCCTCCCCCACCCCACACAGCCCCCTCTATCTACCCCATCCCCCACCCCTCCCCACACAGCCCCCCATCTACCCCCTCCCCCACCCCACACAGCCCTCCTCTATCTACCCCATCCCCCACCCCTCCCCACACAGCCCCCTCTCTCTACCCCTTCCCCCCACCCCTCCCCACACAGCCCCCTCTATCTACCCCATCCCCCCACCCCTCCCCACACAGCCCCTCATCTACCCCCTCCCCCACCCCACACAGCCCCCTCTATCTACCCCATCCCCCACCCCTCCCCACACAGCCCCCTCTATCTACCCCATCCCCCACCCCACACAGCCCCCTCTATCTACCCCATCCCCCCACCCCTCCCCACACAGCCCCCCATCTACCCCCTCCCCCACCCCACACAGCCCCCTCTATCTACCCCTTCCCCCCAACCGTCCCCACACAGCCCCCCTCTATCTACCCCATCCCCCCACCCCTCCCCACACAGCCCCCATCTACCCCCTCTCCCACCCCACACAGCCCCCCTCTATCTACCCCATCCCCCACCCCTCCCCACACAGCCCCCCCATCTACCCCCTCCCCCACCCCACACAGCCCCCTCTATCTACCCCATCCCCCACCCCTCCCCACACAGCCCCCCATCTACCCCCTCCCCCACCCCACACTGCCCCCCTCTATCTACCCCATCCCCCACCCCTCCCCACACAGCCCCCTCTATCTACCCCATCCCCCACCCCACACAGCCCCCCTCTATCTACCTCATCCCCCACCCCTCCCCACACAGCCCCCCCATCTACCCCCTCCCCCACCCCACACAGCCCCCTCTATCTACCCCATCCCCCACCCCTCCCCACACAGCCCCCCATCTACCCCCTCCCCCACCCCACACAGCCCCCTCTATCTACCCCATCCCCCACCCCTCCCCACACAGCCCCCCATCTACCCCCTCCCCCACCCCACACAGCCCCCTCTATCTACCTCATCCCCCACCCCACACAGCCCCCCTCTATCTACCCCATCCCCCACCCCTCCCCACACAGCCCCCTCTATCTACCCCATCCCCCACCCCACACAGCCCCCCTCTATCTACCCCATCCCCCCACCCCTCCCCACACAGCCCCCATCTACCCCCTCCCCCACCCCACACAGCCCCCTCTATCTACGCCATCCCCCTCCCCACACAGCCCCCCTCTATCTACCCCATCCCCCCACCCCTCCCCACACAGCCCCCCTCTATCTACCCCCAGCCACCCCCTCTATCTATCCCCAGCCATCCCCTTCTATCTACCCCATCTATCCATCCACCCACCCATCCCCACACAGCCCCCATCTATCTACCCCTAGCCACCCCCTCTATCTATCCCCATCCACCCGATCTATCTCCACACACCCCATCTATCCATCCCCCCACCCCCATCTGTCTATCCATCCCCCCACACCCCCTCTATCTGTCCCCCCACACCCCCTCTATCTCCACACACCCCCTCTATCTATCTATCCCCATCCTCCCATGTATTTATCTGTCCCCCCACACCCACTCTATCTAACTGTAACCCTTCTGCCCCTCTAGTTGGCAGCAACCAGGGCCGGGTTCAGTACCCAGGGGATCCGTTTCATAACACAATGCAAAACCGGCTCGAGCCCCCCCCCAGTGACCTGGGCCACTCACATACCACCCCCCCGGGCGCCTCTAGGACGCAATACTTCCCCTCTCGCAAGCGCGGAGTCTGAGTGTAGCAAAATCCTTTTACTAAAGGAAAGAAACAATGCGGCATCCAGTGGAGAAACACCACAAACAGGGTTATAACGCAGAGCATAAGCAAACCCACCTCCAAGTACGCCTGGCACTGTCCTCTCCGCCTTGGGGTCTTAAGCCCAATCACCCCAACGTCCAACAACCCGCAAGTCTCTGGTCAGTGCCACCCCAGAGTTCGAGAGTTTATCTGCAGAGTTTTACCCCCCCAGCCTGGGTGGAAATGGGGGGGGCACACACAGGGTGTTAAGGGGCAGCTTACGTGGGCCAGGGCCAACTGCTCCACCTCTCCGTGGAGCTCTGCTGCAGCCTTCACCACCACCAGCTCCACCACGCCAGCTGTGCCGCTCCTCCAGCCGACCCTGCAAACCGCCTCACTCCGCTCACTGTGCCAGGGGCTGCTCCAGCGCGCCGCAAACCGCTCCGCTCTGCCAGCCGCTGAGCGATGGGTCTGCAGGCTCCCCCAGCTAGCACAGCACTCGGTGATCTCAGCACTTGGTCGGGGGCCCTGGGGCTGGGGCACCACTGGCCCAACGTGAATTCAGCTCACCAGTCTCTAGACGGACTCCTAATGGCACCAAAACCAGCTCTGCTCTTTAACAGCGGAGAGAGCAGGACGTGCAACTGGTGTGCCAGACCCTCAAAGGGGCCCACACCATCGGGTACACACCCCAGTCCCCAACCTCTCGCAACTCACTGGTACTGGAACCCATGTCCCTCGTCTAGCAAGTGTCACTTAACTTATATTGAGACATCTCTGCCATAAAGCCGTCTCCTAGTTCCTCATTCACATAAGCAGGCGGCAGCACTTTATTTACCCTGCCCCAATAACAAAGAATTTCGGGATCCCAGAGCTGTCAAAATAACCATCCCAGGCTCCTTGCTGGGTGTGCCCGTGGAAACACCTGAGAGTTCACACTGCCTGAAATCCCTTCCACACTCCCCGAAATTCACCACCAGCTGTCAGGGTAGAGCCCAGCCTGACTCTGCTCCCATCTCTTATCTGTCTGTCTGTCTGTCCCATCCACCCGTCTATCCCCACAGACCCCCTCTATCTGTCTGTATATCCCCCACACCCTCTATCCATCCCCCCACACCCCCTCTATCTGTCTGTATATCCCCCACACACTCTATCCATCCCCCCACACCCCCTCTATCTATGTATCCATCGCCCCACACCCACTATCCATCCCCCCACACCCCCTCTGTCTATCCATCGCCCCACACCCACTATCCATCCCCCCACACCCCCTCTATCTGTCTATCCATCCCCCCACACCCCCTCTATCTATCTATCCATCCCCCCACACCCCCTCTATCTGTCTGTATACCCCCCACACCCTCTATCCATCCCCCCACACCCCCTCTATCTGTCTGTATATCCCCCACACCCTCTATCCATCCCCCCACACCCCCTCTATCTATCTATCCATCCCCCCACACCCCCTCTATCTGTCTGTATATCCCCCACACCCTCTATCCATCCCCCCACACCCCCTCTATCTATCTATCCATCCCCCCACACCCCCTCTATCTGTCTGTATATCCCCCACACCCTCTATCCATCCCCCCACACCCCCTCTATCTGTCTGTATATCCCCCACACCCTCTATCCATCCCCCCACACCCCCTCTATCTATCTATCCATCCCCCCACACCCCCTCTATCTGTCTGTATATCCCCCACACCCTCTATCCATCCCCCCACACCCCCTCTATCTATCTATCCATCCCCCCACACCCCCCTCTATCTGTCTGTATATCCCCCACACCCTCTATCCATCCCCCCACACCCCCTCTATCTATCTATCCATCCCCCCACACCCCCTCTATCTGTCTGTATACCCCCCACACCCTCTATCCATCCCCCCACACCCCCTCTATCTGTCTGTATATCCCCCACACCCTCTATCCATCCCCCCACACCCCCTCTATCTATCTATCCATCCCCCCACACCCCCTCTATCTGTCTGTATATCCCCCACACCCTCTATCCATCCCCCCACACCCCCTCTATCTATCTATCCATCCCCCCACACCCCCTCTATCTGTCTGTATATCCCCCACACCCTCTATCCATCCCCCCACAGCCCCTCTATCTATCCATCCCCCCACACCCTCTCTATCTCTCTGTATATCCCCCACACCCTCTATCCATCCCCCACACCCCCTCTATCTGTCTATCCATCCCCCCACACCCCCTCTATCTCTCTGTATATCCCCCACACCCTCTATCCATCCCCCACACCCCCTCTATCTGTCTATCCATCCCCCCACACCCTCTATCCATCCCCCACACCCCCTCTATCTATCTATCCATCCCCCCACACCCCCTCTATCTGTCTATCCATCCCCCCACACCCTCTATCCAGCCCCCCACACCCCCTCTATCTATCTATCCATCCCCCCACACCCCCTCTATCTGTCTGTATATCCCCCACACCCTCTATCCAGCCCCCCACACCCCCTCTATCTATCTATCCATCCCCTCACACCCCCTCTATCTGTCTGTATATCCCCCACACCCTCTATCCATCCACCACACCCCCTCTATCTATCTATCCATCCCCCCACACCCACTATCCATCCCCCCACACCCCCTCTATCTATCTGTATATCCCCCACACCCTCTATCCATCCCCCCCACACCCCCTCTATCTATCTATCCATCCCCCCACACCCACTATCCATCCCCCCACACCCCCTCTGTCTATCCATCCCCCCACACCCTCTATCTGTCTGTCTGTCCCATCCACCCGTCTATCCCCACAGACCCTCTCTATCTGTCTATCCATCCCCCCACACCCCCTCTATCTGTCTGTATATCCCCCACACCCTCTATCCATCCCCCCACACCCCCTCTATCTGTCTATCCATCCCCCCACACCCTCTATCTGTCTGTATATCCCCCACACCCTCTATCCATCCCCCCACACCCCCTCTATCTGTCTGTATATCCCCCACACCCTCTATCCATCCCCCCACACCCTCTATCTATCCCCCCACACCCCCTCTATCTATCTATCTATCCCCACAGACCCCACACCCTCTATCCATTCCCCCACACCCCCTCTATCTGTCTGTATATCCCCCACACCCTCTATCCATCCCCCCACACCCCCTCTATCTATCTATCCATCCCCCCACACCCTCTATCTGTCTGTATATCCCCCACACCCTCTATCCATCCCCCACACCCCCTCTATCTGTCTGTATATCCCCCACACCCTCTATCCATCCCCCCACACCCCTCTATCTATCTATCCATCCCCCCACACCCCCTCTATCTGTCTGTATATCCCCCACACCCTCTATCCATCCCCCCACACCCCCTCTATCTATCTATCCATCCCCCCACACCCCCTCTATCTGTCTGTATATCCCCACACCCTCTATCCATCCCCCCACACCCCCTCTATCTATCCATCCCCCCACACCCCCTCTATCTCTCTGTATATCCCCCACACCCTCTATCCATCCCCCACACCCCCTCTATCTGTCTATCCATCCCCCCACACCCCCTCTATCTCTCTGTATATCCCCCACACCCTCTATCCATCCCCCACACCCCCTCTATCTGTCTATCCATCCCCCCACACCCTCTATCCATGCCCCACACCCCCTCTATCTATCTATCCATCCCCCCACACCCCCTCTATCTGTCTATCCATCCCCCCACACCCTCTATCCATCCCCCCACACCCCCTCTATCTATCTATCCATCCCCCCACACCCCCTCTATCTGTCTGTATATCCCCCACACCCTCTATCCAGCCCCCCACACCCCCTCTATCTATCTATCCATCCCCTCACACCCCCTCTATCTGTCTGTATATCCCCCACACCCTCTATCCATCCACCACACCCCCTCTATCTATCTATCCATCCCCCCACACCCACTATCCATCCCCCCACACCCCCTCTATCTATCTGTATATCCCCCACACCCTCTATCCATCCCCCCACACCCCCTCTATCTATCTATCCATCCCCCCACACCCACTATCCATCCCCCCACACCCCCTCTGTCTATCCATCCCCCCACACCCTCTATCTGCCTGTCTGTCCCATCCACCCGTCTATCCCCACAGACCCTCTCTATCTGTCTATCCATCCCCACAGACCCCCTCTATCTGTCTGTATATCCCCCACACCCTCTATCCATCCCCCCACACCCCCTCTATCTGTCTATCCATCCCCCCACACCCCCTCTATCTGTCTGTATACCCCCCACACCCTCTATCCAGCCCCCCACACCCCCTCTATCTGTCTGTATATCCCCCACACCCTCTATCCATCCCCCCACACCCCCTCTATCTGTCTATCCATCCCCCCACACCCTCTATCTGTCTGTATATCCCCCACACCCTCTATCCATCCCCCACACCCCCTCTATCTGTCTGTATATCCCCCACACCCTCTATCCATCCCCCCACACCCTCTATCTATCCCCCCACAACCCCTCTATCTATCTATCTATCCCCACAGACCCCACACCCTCTATCCATTCCCCCACACCCCCTCTATCTGTCTGTATATCCCCCACACCCTCTATCCATCCCCCCACACCCCCTCTATCTGTCTGTATATCCCCCACACCCTCTATCCATCCCCCCACACCCCCTCTATCTATCTATCCATCCCCCCACACCCTCTATCCATCCCCCACACCCCCTCTATCTATCCATCCCCCCACACCCCCTCTATCTATCTGTATATCCCCCACACCCTCTATCCATCCCCCACACCCCCTCTATCTATCCATCCCCCCACACCCCCTCTATCTATCTGTATATCCCCCACACCCTCTATCCATCCCCCCACACCCCCTCTATCTATCTGTATATCCCCCACACCCTCTATCCATCCCCCCACACCCCCTCTATCTATCCATCCCCCCACACCCCCTCTATCTGTCTGTATATCCCCCACACCCTCTATCCATCCCCCCACACCCCCTCTATCTATCTATCCATCCCCCCACACCCCCTCTATCTGTCTGTATATCCCCCACACCCTCTATCCATCCCCCCACACCCCCTCTATCTATCCATCCCCTCACACCCCCTCTATCTGTCTGTCTATCCCCCACACCCTCTATTTGTCTGTCTGTCCCCATCCACCCATCTATCCCCACAGACCCCCTCTATCTATCCATCCCCCCACACCGTCTATCTATCCCCCCACACCCCATCTATCTATCCATCCCCCCACCCTCTATCTATCCATCCCCCACACCCCCTCTATCTATCCATCCCCCCACCCCTCTATCTATCTATCCATCCCCCCACACCCACTATCCATCCCCCCACACCCTCTATCTGTCTGTCCCATCCACCCGTCTATCCCCACAGACCCCCTCTATCTATCCATCCCCCCACACCATCTATCTATCCCCCCACACCCCATCTATCTATCCATCCCCCCACCCTCTATCTATCCATCCCCCACACCCCCTCTATCTATCCCCCCACACCCCATCTATCTATCCATCCCCCCACCCTCTATCTATCCATCCCCCACACCCCCTCTATCTATCCATCCCCACACCCCCTCTATCTGTCTGTCTGTCCCCATCCACCCATCTATCCCCACAGACCCCCTCTATCTATCCATCCCCCCACACCGTCTATCTATCCCCCCACACCCCATCTATCTATCCATCCCCCCACCCTCTATCTATCCATCCCCCACACCCCCTCTATCTATCCATCCCCCCACACCCCATCTATCTATCCATCCCCCCACCCTCTATCTATCCATCCCCCACACCCCCTCTATCTATCCATCCCCCCACCCCTCTATCTATGTATCCATCCCCCCACACCCCCTCTATCTGTCTGTCTCTCCCCATCCACTCATCTATCCCCACAGACCCCCTCTATCTATCCATCCCCCCACACCCTCTATCTATCCCCGCACACCCCCTCTATCTCTCTATCCAACCCCCCCACTCTCTCTCTGTCTGTATATCCCCCACACCCTCTATCCATCCCCCAACCCTCTATCTGTCTGTCTATCCCCATCCACCCATCTATCCCCACAGACCCCCTCTATCTATCTATCCATCCCCCCACACCCTCTATCTGTCTGTCTGTCCCCATCCACCCATCTATCCCCACAGACCCCCTCTATCTATCCATCCCCCCACACCCTCTATCTGTCTGTCTATCCCCATCCACCCATCTATCCCCACAGACCCCCTCTATCTGTCTATCCTTCTCCCCACACCCTCTATCCATCCCCCACACCCCCTCTATCTATCCATCCCCCCACACCCTCTATCTATCCATCCCCCCACACCCCCTCTATCTATCTATCCCCCCACACCCCCTCTATCTATCCTCCCACACCCCCTCTATCTATCTATCCATCCCCCCACACCCTCTATCTATCCCCCCACACCCCCTCTATCTATCTAACCATCCCCCCACACCCCCTCTATCTAACCATCCTCCCACACCCCCTCTATCTATCCCCCACACCCCCTCTATCTATCTATCTATCCCCCCACACCCCCTTTATCTATCTATCCATCCCCCCACACCCTCTATCTATCCATCCCCCCACACCCCCTCTATCTATCTATCCCCCCAAATCCCCTCTATCTCCCCACACCCCCTCTATCTATCTATCTATCTATCCCCCCACACCCCCTTTATCTATCTATCCATCCCCCCACACCCTCTATCTATCCATCCCCCCACACCCCATCTATCTATCCCCCCACAACCCCTCTATCTGTCTATCCCCCACCCCCCCCCATCTATCTATCCATCCCCCCACACCCCCTCACGCCCCCCTCCCCCCCGATTTCTGTCCGGGGGATTTTTCCCAGCTGGGCGGAGTCTCTCCGCCCCCCCCCCCCCCGCCGTTACCTTTAACAAAGGACCAGCCGGAGCCGCCGCCTCCCTTCGCCGCCGCGGGCCTGGGGCCGCTCCCGGAGCCCATCGCGGGGGGACCCCCGCCTCCCCCCCGCCCCCCGCCACTGCCCCCCAGCCCTGCGCCCCCCAGCGTCCCCTCCCCCCGCGCCCCCATCCCTGTGCCCCGCCCCCGGGTTTGGGGGGATGGGTGCGATTTAAGTACTGGGGGGGCCTGTGCCCCCGATCCCCGCCCTGCCCCCCAGCCCAGCCGGGATTGTTTACAGTAGGGTCTTCAAGTGCAGCCCCGGCCGGCAGCTTCTCTGCCCCGACACATCCAGCCCCCCAATAGCCTGCCCCTCAGCCCCCCTTCCCTGCCCCTCAGTCCCCCAATTCCCTGCCCCCAAATCCCTGCCCCACCGCCCCCCTTCCCTGCCCCCAAATCCCTGCCCCGCAGCCCCCAATTCCTAGGCCCCCCAGTTCCCACCCCAGCCCCGCCGCATCCTGCCCACTCCCCCAGACTCCCAGCAGCGCCCCCCCGCCCCAATAGGCTCTGCCTCTCATCCCATCCCCCACCCCCCAACCCTCCGCTCCGGCCTCCCGGCTCCGGCCTCCCATCTCCCCCCGGACCCCCGCAGCTGCCCCCCAATGGCCTTCCAGGGCCCCAGCCCCGCGCTCCAGCCCCCGCTGTGCAGCAACGTCCTGGGGGCGCTGACCGGGCTGATCCAGCCCCCCCTGGCAGCGGGGCTGAGGGCGCCCCAGAAACGTTACTGCCCCGCTGGGGTGCAGGGGGAGTCACCCCAGATCTCACCGGCGCCCGCCCCAATGACCGTGCAGCCCGAACCGGATCGACCCATTGGCTACGGGGCCTTCGGGGTTGTGTGGTGAGACCCGGGGCGGGGGGGGGGCTGTGGGTCGGGAGTGAGGGGCACCGGCAGAGCTGGGGGCTGCGGGTCGGGAGTGAGGGGCACCAGCAGAGCGGGGGCCCCGGGGGGCTGCGGGTCGGGAGTGAGGGGCACCGGCAGACCCGGGGCCCGGGGGGCTGCGGGTCGGGAGTGAGGGGCACCGGCAGAGCGGGGGGCTGCGGGTCGGGAGTGAGGGGCACCGGCAGACCCGGGGCCCGGGGGGCTGCGGGTCGGGAGTGAGGGGCACCGGCAGACCCGGGGCCCGGGGGGCTGCGGGTCGGGAGTGAGGGGCACCGGCAGACCCGGGGCCCGGGGGGCTGCGGGTCGGGAGTGAGGGGCACCGGCAGACCCGGGGCCCGGGGGGCTGCGGGTCGGGAGTGAGGGGCACCGGCAGAGCGGGGGGCTGCGGGTCGGGAGTGAGGGGCACCCTGTCTCTGCCCAGGTCGGTGACGGACCCCCGGGACGGGAAGCGGGTCGCGCTGAAGAAGATGCCGAACGTTTTCCAGAATCTCGTCTCCTGCAAACGGGTTTTTTCGGGAACTCAGGATGCTCTGTTACTTCAAACATGAGAACGTGAGCCGGGGGGGGGGATTTTGGGGGGGCACCAGGATGGGGGGTGGTAGGGAGGGTTTGTGGGGGGCTGCAGAACATGGGCGCAGCTGTGGGGTTGCGGGGGGGCTGTGAGTGGGGCGACATTTATGAAGCGAGGGCTGCAGTGGGGCTGGGGGCTATGGGTCAGTGGGGGGGCTTGACGGAGCGGTGTGGGTCGCTGTATGGAGGATGCCGTGGGGCTGGGGGTTGCAGTGGGGGGCGGGGGGGCTGCAGTGGGGATGAGGTTTGCAGTGGGGGGTGGGGGTCTGCAGTCGGGATGGGGGTTGCAGTGGGGGCAGGAGGGCTGCCGTGGGGATGGCTCTGGGACCCTGTGGGGGTATCTGGGGTCTCACCCCCCCCCGCCCCTCAGGTGCTGTCGGCGCTGGATATCCTGCAGCCCCCCCAGATTGACTGCTTCGAGGAGATGTATCCGCCCCCCCGTGGGGGAGGGGCGGGGGAGTGGGGGGGGCTGCCCTGAGGGGTAACTGGCAGCAATGGGAGGTGTCGGGGGTGGTTAGGGGTCTGGGGGGAGTGGGGCTTATCGGGGCAGCCTCACAGCCGCCTGCTGACGGAGGGGAGGGCTGGGGCTCGGGGGGATGGGAGCTGGGCGGAGGGGGATGGGGGGCCATGGGGCTCGGGGGGATGGGAGCTGGGCGGAGGGGGACGGGGGGCCATGGGGCTCTGCCCCCCAAGCCGCGCCCTTGACCCCTGCCGGGCAGTAGCTATGTGCTGAGGGAGGGGAGGGCTGGGGCTCGGGGGGATGGGAGCTGGGCAGAGGGGGGCTCTGGGGAATGGGAGCTGGGCGGAGGGGGACGGGGGGCCATGGGCTCTGCCCCCCAAGCCATGCCCTTGACCCCCGCCGGGCGGTAGCTACGTGCTGACAGAGGGGAGGGCTGGGGCTCTGGGGGATGGGAGCTGGGCAGAGGGGGACGGGGGGCCATGGGGCGCTGCCCCCCAAGCCGCGCCCTTGACCCCCGCCGGGCGGTAGCTACGTGCTGACAGAGGGGAGGGCTGGGGCTCGGGGGGATGGGAGCTGGGCAGAGGGGGACGGGGGGCCATGGGGCGCTGCCCCCCAAGCCGTGCCCTTGACCCCCGCCGGGCGGTAGCTACGTGCTGACAGAGGGGAGGGCTGGGGCTCTGGGGGATGGGAGCTGGGCGGAGGGGGGCTCTGGGGGATGGGAGCTGGGCGGAGGGGGACGGGGGGCCATGGGGCGCTGCCCCCCAAGCCGCGCCCTTGACCCCCGCCGGGCGGTAGCTACGTGCTGAGGGAGGGGAGGGCTGGGGCTCGGGGGGATGGGAGCTGGGCGGAGGGGGGCTCTGGGGGATGGGAGCTGGGCAGAGGGGGACGGGGGGCCATGGGGCGCTGCCCCCCAAGCCGCGCCCTTGACCCCCGCCGGGCGGTAGCTACGTGCTGACGGAGGGGAGGGCTGGGGCTCTGGGGGATGGGAGCTGGGCGGAGGGGGACGGGGGGCCATGGGGCGCTGCCCCCCAAGCTGCGCCCTTGACCCCCGCCGGGCGGTAGCTACGTGCTGACGGAGCTGATGCAGAGCGACCTGCACAAGGTGATCGTGTCCCCCCAGCCGCTGAGCGCCGAGCACGTCAAGGTCTTTCTCTACCAGATCCTGCGCGGTGAGACCCGCCCCCCAAACCTCCCAGGGACCCCCCAAACCCCCAAACCCTCCACGTACCCCCAGACCCCTCATCTGCCCCCCCCCAGTCTCACCCAATCCCCACATCCCCTCGAAACGTCCCAATTCTCAGGGGTCCCCAAATATCCATCCTCATCCGCCCCAAAACATCATCCCCAGTGCAGTCCCCCCCCCGGCCACCCTGCATCCCCCCATACATCACCGGCCCCTCCCCAGCTTCTCTCCTGGAGGGATCCCTGAGCAGGGAGAAGGGCAGGTTGGGGGGTCCCAATCCCAGCCCCCCCAACACTGCCCCCCTCCCTCAGGGCTAAAATACTTGCACTCGGCCGGCGTGCTCCATCGGGACCTCAAGCCAGGGAACCTGCTGGTGAACAGCAACTGCGTCCTCAAGGTGAGACCCCCCCCCGACCCCTCAGCCTCTGGGAGGGGACCCAGGCGTCCGGGACAGCTCCCAGACACTGGACGGGGACAGGGACCCAGGCGTCCGGGACGGCCCCCAGACACCGGACGGGGACAGGGACCCAGGCGTCCGGGACGGCCCCAAACACCGGATGGGGACAGGGACCCAGGCGTCCGGGACGACCCCTGAGCACCGGACGGGGACAGGGACCCAGGCGTCCGGGATGGCCCCCGGGCACCGGACGGGGACAGGGACCCAGGCGTCCGGGACGGCCCCCGGGCACCGGACGGGGACAGGGACCCAGGCGTCCGGGAAGGCCCCTGGGCACCGGATGGGGACAGGGACCCAGATGTCTGGGACTATTCCACTGGGGGGCCCCTAGTGCTCCCCAGAAACTGATATGGGCAGGGGACCCAAGCGTCCGGGTTGGGCTCCCTGCAGTGTTCCCAGGCAGTGGGGGAGGGGCTGGGTGGGGGACCCAGGCGTCCGGGCTCACCCTCTCCCCACGGCAGATATGTGACTTCGGGCTGGCACGGCTGGAGGAGCCGGACGAGGGGCAGCCCATGACGCAGGAGGTGGTGACCCAGTACTACCGGGCCCCCGAGATCCTCATGGGGACCCCCCACTACGGCCCCCCCATCGACCTCTGGGCCGTCGGCTGCATTTTCGCCGAGCTGCTCGGCCGGCGCATCCTCTTCCAGGGCTCCAGCCCCATCCAGCAGGTGGGGGCCGGGCGGGGGCAGCGATGGGGGAAGAGTGGGGAGGGGAGAGGGGGGGAGAGGGGAGGGGTGGGGAAGGGGATCTGGGGGAGGAGCTGGGGAGAGGTGGGGAGGGGTTAGGGGGACGTGGGAGAGGAGATGTGGATGGAGGGGCTGGGGGGGTGGGTTGCATGGGGAGAGGCTCTCGCACCCCCCATTAACTCCCCCCCCCCACGCCCTGCAGCTGGACCTGATCACAGACCTCCTCGGCACCCCCCCTCCCCACGCCCTGCGCTCAGCCTGCGAGGGGGCCCGGGCCCACGTGCTGCGGGGCGCCCACAAACTGGTGAGCCCCTGGGGGTGGGGGGAACCGGGGGCCTGGGGGAAGTCGGGGCTGAGATGGGGAATTGAGGGCTGGGATCTGGGGGCTGGGCAGGGAGAAGGGGGGCTGGGATCGGGGCACTGGGAGAAGTGGGGGGCTGGAATTGGGGGGCTGGGACTGGAGAAGTGGGGGGCTGGGCCGGGGGGGCGATTGGGGGCCCCGGGGGAGGGAAGCCCCACTCAGGCGCCGTGTCCCCCAGCCCGCGCTGTCCGTGCTGCACCTGCTGTCGGGGGAGGCGACCCACGAGGCCGTTCACCTGCTCTGCCGCCTGCTGGTCTTCGACCCCGTGAGTCACCCGGACACCGGGGTCCCTTTCCCAGCCCTGGGAGCACTGGGGGACCCCACCCGGATGCCTGGGTCCCCTCCCTGTCCCTGGGAGCGCTGGGGGTCCCCCCCCAGACACCTGGATCCCTGGGAGCACTGGGGGTCCCCTGCCCGAATGCCTGGGTCCGTTCCCCATCCCTGGAAGCACTGGGGTTCCCTCCCCCAGACGCCGGGGTCCCTGGGAGTGCTGGGGCTTCAGACGCCGGGGTCCCCGGGAGCGCTGGGGGTTCAGATTCCGGGGTCACTGGGAGCGCTGGGGTCCCCCCCGTCACCGGGGGAGCACTGGGGGTTCAGATTCCAGGGTCCCCGGGAGCGCTGGGGTCCCCCTCCGGCCACCAGGGTCCCTAAGAGCACTGGGGGTTCAGATTCCGGGGTCCCCGGGACCGCTGGGGATTCAGATTCGGGGTCCTGGGAGCACTGGGGTCCCCCCGTCACCGGGGGAGCACTGGGGGTTCAGATTCCAGGGTCCCCAGAAGCGCTAGGGGTTCAGATTCTGGGGTCCCTGAGAGCACTGGGGGTTCAGATTCCGGGGTCCCTGGGAGCACTGGGGGTTCAGATTCCGGGGTCCCCGGGACCGCTGGGGATTCAGATTTGGGGTCCTGGGAGCACTGGGGTCCCCCCGTCACCGGGGGAGCACTGGGGGTTCAGATTCCAGGGTCCCCAGAAGCGCTAGGGGTTCAGATTCTGGGGTCCCTGAGAGCACTGGGGGTTCAGATTCCGGGGTCCCTGGGAGCACTGGGGGTTCAGATTCCGGGGTCCCCAGAAGCACTGGGGGTTCAGATGCCGGGGTCCCTGGGAGCACTGGGGTCCCCGGGAGCACTGGGGGTTCAGATTCCAGGGTCCCTGGGAGCACTAGGTTCCCCCCCCCAGCCACCGGGGTCCCTGGAAGTGCTGGGGGTTCAGATTCCGGGGTCCCCGGGAGCGCTGGGGGTTCAGATGCTGGGGTCCCTGGGAGCACTGGGGTCCCGGGGAGCGCTGGGGGTTCAGATTCCGGGGTCCCCAGAAGCACTGGGGGTTCAGATGCCGGGGTCCCTGTGAGCACTGGGGTCCCTGGAAGCGCTGGGGGTTCAGATTCCGGGGTCCCCAGAAGCACTGGGGGTTCAGATGCCGGGGTCCCTGTGAGCACTGGGGTCCCCAGAAGCACTGAGGGTTCAGATTCCGGGGTCCCCGGGAGCGCTGGGGTCCCACGCTGGCTCTCGCAGGCGCGGCGGATCTCGGCGCGGGAGGCGCTGGCCCACCCGTACCTGCAGGAGGGGCGACTCCGCTACCACACGTCCATGTGCCGCTGCTGCCACGGCCTGGGCTCGGGGCGCGTCTACGCCAGCGACTTCGAGCCCCCCGCGGCCCCCCGCTTCGACGACGCCTACGAGCGGGGCCTGCGCTCCGTCTGGCAGGCCAAAGGTGACCCCCCCACTGGGCCCCGGGGCTCCCTCGTGCCCCCCACCGCCCCCCATCACCCCCGCACACTGACCCTGCCCCCTGCCGCCCTCGGGGCTCCCCGGTACCCCCCATAACCCCTGCACGCTGACCCTGCCCCCCGCCGCCCCCGGGGCTCCCCGGTACCCCCCATAACCCCCGCACACTGACCCTGCCCCCTGCCGCCCTCGGGGCTCCCCGGTACCCCCCATAACCCCTGCATGCTGACCCTGCCCCCCCCGGGGCTCCCCGGTACCCCCCATAACCCCCGCACGCTGACCCTGCCCCTCGCCACCCCCGGGGCTCCCTGGTGCCCCCCGGTACCCCCCATCACCCCGGCACTCTGACCCTCCCTCCTGCAGCCCCCCATGGCCCCTTGCTTCGATGACGCTTACGAGCGGGGCCTGCACTCCATCCGGCAGGCCAAAGGTGACCCCCGCCACCTCCCGGGGCTCCCTGATGCCCCCGGTACTGCCCATCACCCCCGCCCGCTGACCCTGCCCCCAGCCGCCCCCGGGGCTCCCCGGTACCCCCCAGTACCCCCCATCATCCCCGCACACTGACCCTGCCCCCTGCTGCTCCTGGGGCTCCCTGGTGCCCCCCGTTACCCCCCATCACCCCCGCACGCTGACCCTGCCCCCAGCCGCCACCGGGGTTCCCCGGTACCCCCCAGTACCCCCCATCATCCCCGCACACTGACCCTGCCCCCTGCCGCCCCTGGGGCTCCCTGGTGCCCCCTGGTACCCCCCATCACCCCCACACACTGACCCTGCCCCCAGCCGCCCCCGGGGCTCCCCGGTACCCCCCGGTACCTCCCATCATCCCCACACACTGACCCTGCCCCCTGCCGCCCCTGGGGCTCCCTGGTGCCCCCTGGTACCCCCCATCACCCCCGCACGCTGACCCTGCCCCCAGCCACCCCCGGGGCTCCCCGGTACCCCCCATCATCCCCGCACACTGACCCTGCCCCCTGCCGCCCCTGGGGCTCCCTGGTGCCCCCTGGTACCCCCCATCACCCCCGCATGCTGACCCTGCCCTCAGCCGCCCCCGGGGCTCCCCGGTACCCCCCGGTACCCCCCATCATTCCCGCACACTGACCCTGCCCCCTGCCACCCCTGGGGCTCCCTGGTGCCCCCCCGGTACCCCCCATCATCCCTGTACCCTGACCCTGCCCCCTGCCGCCCCTGGGGCTCCCTGGTGCCCCCGGTACCCCCCATCACCCCCACACACTGACCCTCCCTCCCTCTCGCAGTCCCCGGGGCTCCCTGGTGCCCCCCGGTACCCCCCATCACCCCCGCACGCTGACCTTGCCCCCCGCCGCCCCCTGGGGCTCCCTGGTGCCCCCTAGTACCCCCCATCACCCCCGCACGCTGACCTTGCCTCCCGCCACCCCCAGGGCTCCCTGGTGCCCCCGGTACTCCCCATCACCCCCGCACGCTGACCCTGCCCCCCGCCGCCCCCTGGGGCTCCCTGGTGCCCCCCGGTACTCCCCATCACCCCCACATGCTGATCCCCTCACCAGGGCCCCCTGGGGCCCCCCACTTCGACATCGCCTACGAGCGGGGCCTGCGCTCCATCTGGCAGGCCAAAGGTGACCCCCGCTGCCCCCGGGCTCCCTGGTGCCCCCCGGTACCCCCCATCACCCCCGCACACTGACACTGCCTCCCTCCCACAGCCCCCCATGGCCCCCCGCTTTGACAACGCCTGTGAGCGGGGCCTGCGCTCCGTCTGGCAGGCCAAAGGTGACCCCCACCGCCCTCCGGTGCTCCCCGCTAGCCCCGCACACTGACCCTCCCCCGCTCCCCAGACACTGCCACATGCTGACCCTCCCCCACCAGGCCCCCCGCCGCCTCCCATCACCCCCACACACTGACCTACCCCTGGGGCTCCCACAGCCCCCCTAAAACTCACCCTCACCCCCTGGGACCTCTTGCTGTCACCCCCAACCCCTGACACCCCTCCAACCCCCCCACCGTCCTCCCAAACACCAGCTCCCCTCACATGAACCCCCACAGACCCCCTCTGGCTCCCACAGCCACCCCCCACCCCCACAAGGGACCCCCCGGTTGGGATCCGTTCCCCCGACCCCCTCTCCAGCCCCCCACAGTGAATTTCTCCCCCGCGCCCCCCAGATCTGGAGCTGCCCCCCTCTCTTGCAGAGCTGGTTCACGGCTTCATCCTGGAGCAGCAGAAGGCGACGCGGGTCCCCCTGTGCATCAACCCCAACTCGGCCGCCTTCAAAACCTTCATCCGGTGAGTGCCCCACGGTGCCCCCCTCTGCCCCACGGCGTCCCCAGCTCCACCCCAAAGTGCCCCCCTCTGCCCCACGGCATCCCCAGCTCCACCCCACAGCGCCCCCCTCTGCCCCACGGCGTCCTCAGCTCCACCCCAAAGCACCCCCTCTGCCCCAAAGCACCCCCCTTCTGCTCCATGGCGTCCCCACCTCAGCCCCAAATCGCCCCCCTCTGCTCCACGGCGTCCTCAGCTCCACCCCAAAGCACCCCCTCTGCCCCAAAGCACCCCCCTTCTGCTCCATGGTGTCCCCACCTCAGCCCCAAATCGCCCCCCTCTGCCCCACGGCGTCCCCAGCTCCGCCCCAAAGTGCCCCCTTTGCCCCACGGCGTCTCCAGCTCCACCCCAAAGCGCCCCCCTCTGCCCCACAGCATCCCCAGCTCCGCCCCAAAGCGCCCCCTCTGCCCCACGGCGTCCCCACCTCAGCCCCAAAGTGCCCCCCTCTGCCCCACGGCGCCTGCCGGCCTGCGCCCCACGGTGTCCCCCCTCTGTTCCACAGCCCCACTGCTCCACGGCACCTGCCCGCCTGCTCCCCACAGTGCCCCACGGTGCCTACCGGCCTGTGCCCCACAGCACCCCTGCCTCTGCCCCACAGTGCCCCCCACCTCCACCCCACAGCACCCTCCACCAGCCTGTGTCCCACAGTGGCCCCCGCCCCCTCTCTCCACCCCACAGCACCCCTCAACCTCTGCCTCACAGCTCCCCCACCAGCCTGTGCCCCACAGCATCCCCAACCCCAGCCAGCCCCCCCATCTCTATCCCACAGTGCCCTCACCAGCCTGCGCCCCACGCCTCCCCGACTACCTCCCCCCATGGCGCCCCCCACACCAGCCAACCCTGCCACACAGTGTCCCACTGCTCCAACCCACAGCCAGCCCCCCATCCTGCCACACAGCACCTTCACCCCATCCCACAACCAGCCCCCCACCCTGCTCCCCACAGCTCCCCAGCCAGCTCCCCCGGGCTGGATCTGAACCCTCGTTCCCCCGCAGGTCGACGGCCTGGCATTCGTCGAAAGGTTCCAAGAAGGACGAGAGATGAAGGCAGTTGGAGGCAGATTTGGGGTTTGGGGGTGGCCAGATGGAAGGAGAAAGTGGGGGCTGGAGCCTGCCGGCCACAGCAGGACAGACCCCGAATCGCCTGCTGAACTGGTGGGGAAAAGTCAAGGGTCCCGGACCTGAAATCAAAGGGACCCCTCGAGTTCTCCCTGAACCTCCCTGCACCCCCAAAGCCCCTGAGTTTGCACTTGAAAAATGAACCCCACTGCACCCCCAAATTCCTTTGAGCTTGCACTGGAAAGGAGACTCCCCGTCTCTCCCCTCAGCAACCCCAAATTCCCCTGTCTCTGCAATGGAAAGATGAGGGGCCGCCCAAAACCACCCCACAGCCTCCCCAAACTCCTCGAGATCTGCACTGTCAATGCACCCCCCCCCGAACCTGCCCCCCATCCTAGTTTCCCCTGCGTCTGCTCAGGAAACATGACCCTCCCCAGCCCCCAAAACTGCCCCCAAGCACCCCTGACCTTCTCTGAGTTTGCACTAGAAACAAACCTACCTTGAGCCCCAAATCCCTCCCACGCCCCCCACAAATTTCCCTAAGGCTGCACTGAAACCAGGATCCCCCCAAAACCAACCCTTCCCCCCTAAATTCCCAAGTCTGCACTGTGAATACAGCCCACCCCCAAGTCCCTTTAATGCCCCCTGCCGCCACCCCAACTCCTCAGCCCTGCCCTCCCTCCTCCCCCCAACAACCCCTGGGGCCCCATTTCAGCCCCCAACCACTGACCTCCCCCCAGGAGCCCCCCCTCCAGCCAGCACCCACTCCCCACAGCGCCCCCTGCTGGGAGAGGCTGGGAATTTGTATTCGCTGCTCCCCAAATCTACCTCGCCCCCAAAATTTAGGGTTTTGGTGGCTCCGGGCTGCGGCTTTGTCCCAATTTTCCCTGCTGGTTTTTCATTGCAAAGGGGGCGACCGAAAACACCCTGGAAACTTGAAACGCTTGGTGGGTTTTGTTAGTTTCATCAAACCTGCTGGGACATTCCAGCATTAAACTCTGCTGGCGCGTTCGCTGCCGGGGTTTCCTTCTGGGGTGCGGCCGAGATGTGGCTGCTTCTGGGGTGGGGCCGCTGGTTATACGGGGACCCCTCGGGTGGGGGGGCTGGGCACAGGGGGACCCCTCGCCCAGCGCTGGGACAGGCCCCTCTGGGGCGGGGGGCTGGGCACACGGGGAGCCCTTGCCCAGCGCTGGGACAGGCCCCTCTGGGATGGGAGGGCTGGGCACATGGGGACCCCTCACCTGGCTCTGGGACAGGCCCCGTGGGGGTGGGGGGCTGGGCACACGGGGACCCCTCACTCGGTGCTGCGACACGGCCCCTTTGGGGTGGGGGGGCTGGGCACACAGGGACCCCTTGCCTGGCGTTGGGACAGACCCTTCTGGGGGGGCTGGGCACATGGGGACCCCTCACCCGGCGCCGCGATGTGGCCCCCCCCCGGGGTCTATGATGCCGTCCTGCAGCAGTGCAGGTCCCGCGACCCCTGCCCGAGTGTGGGGAAAGCGTAAAGCCCCCCCGAGACCCCTGACCGGCTTAGCGGGGCCGTTCCAGCAGGTGGCCGTGGACGTAGTGGGGCCCCTCAGCAGGGTGACCCGGGTGCGGAAGGAATCCAGCCTGGTGGGGGTCGATTTCACTACGCGCTACCCCTGGCCTGTCCGCAGGCAGAGACCGTGGCAGACGCGCTGCCGACCATCTTCAGCGGGTGGGGGTCCCCAGCGAGGTCCTTACAGACCAGGGGTCCAACGTCATGTCAGCCCTGCTCTGCGGCTTGCGGGAGAAATGTGGGGTCTGGCCCAACACCCCCAGTCCAACGGGCTGGTGGAGGGGTTCAGTGGGACTCTGCAGATGATGCTGAAAATCTTTGTGGACCAGCACCCACAGGCCTGGTAATTGGGGGGGGGCGGAATATACCCATCTCCTAGAACTGGATGGGACCCCGAAAGGTCCCGGAGTCCAGCCCCTGCCTTCACTAGCAGGACCAAGGACTGATTTTGCCCCAGATCCCTAAGTGGCCCCTCAGGGACTGAAGTCACCACCCTGGGTTGAGCAGGCCAATGGTCCAGCCACTGAGCGACCCCTCCCCAAGGTATCTCCCCCCCGCTGCTCGCATCGCAGGAGTTGCTGTGCGGGGGGCAGCGGGGGGACCCCGGACGTGGGCAGGGCCGGATGCGAGGGGCAGGCGTCCCCCGACGGAGAGCCTGGGGTGCAGTGTGTACCGGCTTCCCGGGAAAACGTGGGCTTGGCCAGGGAGAATCTAGCCAGGGGCCGGGGAGGCAGAAGGGCTGGTCCAGCCGCCCAGCGCGTGCCCGTTCCCGCGGCACCGGGACCAGGCGATGCTCCTCACCCCCGGGGAGGAAGAACAAGGCCCCGGCGGCCACGGACAGGCCCTTTCCGCTTGTCCGCGGCCGAACGAGGGAGCGACGTGGCGGGAGCTGGCTCACCGGGAAACATGGCAGCACCATGACGCCGAACGGGGACGGGGGAAGCCGGTGCTGGCATGTGGGGCCAGTGGTAGGAGCAGGGAGAGGATCCCCTGGTGGGACTCAGCCCTTCGCCCGGATCGGTTCCCCTCTGCGACCCGCTAACCCCGGCCGAGCAGCGGAGACCCGAGGGGCTGGGGTCCTACCGGCAGCCGTTCTCCCACTGGCCTGGGCTCCCTGACCTGGCTGCCCCCAGATGGAGACAGGAGCCCCCCCCCGGAAGATGCTCCCCGTTCAGTCACTGGGAAAGCAGCCCCGGCCCTGGAGAGAGGTGGGAGGCATGCTGGCTTTGGGGGGATCCAGCCGTCCGCCAGCCCCTGGGCCTCTCCCGTGGGGCTGGTCCCCAAGGATGGGTCGATCCGGCTGTGTGGGGACTATCGGAGGCTTGATGCCATCACCGTGCCCGATGCCGAGCCCAGGCCTGCGTCTGACGAGCTCCTGGACAAGCGGGGGGGGGGGGGGCTCGTTATCTCACTCCTCGGGCTCTCACCGGGGGCAAGTGGCAAGTACGCTGGGATCCAGATGCCCGACTGAAATCTGCTGTTACCCACTCTGGGGTTAGACGAGGGCCTGGCCCTGCCGCCTCCCGGCGCCCGGTGGCCCAGTTACTCCGCGGCTGGAGAGTTGTGCCTGGCGTCTAGCGCTGACAGCCAGAGCCGGGAGCCACGTGCCGCGGGTTAGACGCGCTGGGCCGGCTCCGGGACGCTGGGCTGACGGAAAGCTGGGACATGCCAGGTGGGGCTGGCCGAGGTGTCGCACCTGGGCTGCCGGGTGGGGGGCGGCTGCCTAAAGCCAGAGCTGGCCCGGGGGGGCGATCAGAGACCGGCCGCTCCCCAGACTAAGAACCAGGCCCAGAATTTCAGCGGGGTGGTGGGTGCTGCTGGAGGTTCGTGCCCCACAGCCGCCCCCAGCACTGGGCTGTGCCAGAAGCCAGACACGCTGGTCCAGCCCGGGCGGTGCCGGGAGGCTCTCCGGGCGCTGAAGGAGGCTCTGGGCACTGGCCCGGTTCTGGCAAACCCAGACTCGAGGGTCACCGACGCCTCCGACACGGGCCGGGGGGGTGTTAATGCAGGAGGGCGGAAAGGGGGAGACACCTCAGCGGGTACCTGAGCAGGAAGCTGCCCCGAGAGCAGAACAACGCGGCCGTCGAGAAGGGACCCCTGGCCGTGGTGTGGGCCCCCCACAAACCAGGGCAGATCTGTCCGGGCGACACTTCTCCACGGGCACCAACCACCCCCTGACCTGGCTGCACCGCACAAAGGGCCCGTGCCAAGCTCCTGAGGTGCAGTCTCCAGCTTCAGGACCAGGACACGGCGGGGTCCCCATTGGGGGGTGGGCCAGCGTGACAGCCGATGCTTTGTCCCGGAGAGGGGCCCGAACCTCCCCAGGCCGCTGGCTAAGTGACCCCGCTCAGTTCGGTCTCAGCGTGGGGAGAAACAGGATTTTATTCACCTGGGTATGCTGCATGTGAGTCTTACTGTCCTATACTAACACTGGCCGTGCCTCAGTTTCCCTGTGTGCTGGGAATTGGGGGGGTGACTTTGCTGGGGCCCTGGGGCAGGTGAGGCTGCCCAGCTGTGTAAGCTGAGACCCAGGAGGGGGGTGCTACCAGCTGACACCTTTGGCCCAGGAAGGGAGACAGAGGAGGAGCAGCAAAGGGGGGTGTTGGTGGTGGGGTGGCTGGAGGCCAGCAGTCTGCGTGGGGCGACTGGACGAGGGGGCGCCCAGGGCGTCTGGCCCAGGACTCCCCGAGATGGACTTGGCTGAAAGTCCCTGATTTCGGTGCTAAGAGGCTCTGCCCTACGCCGTGATCCTGCCGACTGTGTCCCCGGCTGAGTCACGTCTGAGTGCGGAGCTGGGGGGCAGGGCCCAGGCTCCCCCAGGACCCGCCCGGGCGGACTTGCTGTGGGAGGCGCACGGGGAGACGGGGGTGCTGGATGCTCCGAGGTCAGACCCAGGAAGGGGGCAGCTGGGGAAGCTCGTGGCCCAGGGACAGGCAGCTCCAAGAGAGGAGCCCCCCCGGGTCCCCCCCGGCTGTGAGAGAGGAGCCCCCCCAGGTCCCCCCCGGCTCCGAGAGAGGAGACCCCTGGGTCCCCCCTGGCTCCGAGAGAGGAGCCCCCTCGGGTCCCCCCTCGGCTCCGAGAGAGGAGGCCCCCCCTGAGTCCCCCCCCGACTGTGAGAGAGGAGGCCCCCCGGGTCCCTCCAGGCTCCGAGAGAGGAGGCCCCCCTGGTCCCCCCGGCTCCGAGAGAGGAGGCCCCCCCGGGTCTCCCCCCTGGCTCCGAGAGAGGAGGCCCCCCCGGCTCTGAGAGAGGAGGCCCCCCTGAGTCCCCCCCCCGACTGTGAGAGAGGAGGCCCCCGGGTCCCCCCCTGCTCTGAGAAAGGAGGCCCCCCGGGTTCCCCCCAGCTCCGAGAGAGGAGGCCCCCGGGTTGCCCCCCCGGCTCTGAGAGAGGAGGCCCCCCCGGGTCTCCCCCCCGGCTCCGAGAGAGGAGGCCCCCAAGTCCCGCCCGGCTCCAAGCGCCGCCTGCGGGTTAGTAGCCAACGGGGCAGGGCTTGTTAGCACAGACATCAGGGACTTCCAGCAACGTCCATGTGGGGGGGGACCCTGGGCCTGGTGCCCTGGGCTCTGCCCCCCGAGTCCCAAACAGGAGCCTGCCCGGTTCCAGCTGCTGGGCTGCAGACCCCCTCCCCCCATTGCCCCTCCTCTGGTCCTTGCCTTGATCCCCGGTCGTATCCCCCTCCTGGGTCCCGGGTGACGAAGGGCACCGGCCGCTGGAGAGGCCTCACCTGCCCCGAGGGTCTCAGCCAAAGTCCCCCCCGCAAATCCAACCACCCAGGCATTGGTGCAGCACACAGGGAAACTGAGGCACACACCGCATTCATGCACAACAGACTGGTACACAACATAACAAGGGGCAAACCCACTTTGTCACACTCTCAGGGCACAGGGGCTGGGCACACGGGGACCCCTCGCCCGGCACTGGGACACAGCCCCTCTGGGGTGGGGGGCTGGGAACTTGGGGACCCCTCTCCTGGCACTGGGACGCAGTCCCTCTGGGGTAGGGGGCTGGGCACATGGGGACCCCTTGCCCGGCGCTGGGACGCGGCCCCTCTGGGGCGGGGCGGGCGGTGAAGTCCCAGCCAAGCTGCACACAGGTTTGAGACAGGAAGTGACGGAGATGCTGAAGGCGACTGAAGGGAGGGGTCTGAACGGGGAGCTGGCCAGGACGCCTGGGTTCACACAAAGCTCTGAGGACAGGGCACCCCCCCGCTGAGCCCCTCTCCCCACCCCGATAGTTGTTTCCATCACGTCATTCGCGCCAACAGCTCCGGGCAGGAAACGCTGCGTCACGGCATCGATCACTTCCCCCCCCAGCCGCGCCCGGCTCCCGACACGGCCCCCACCAGCCATGGGGCACCGCCCAGCCCGGCCTGCGGGTCCTCGCCACCCCCCACGAGCCGCTGGCGCGCCGGGCACCCTCCTCTCCCAGCCTTGACGTGAGTAGCCCACGGCCCATTCCCCCCTTCAGAGCCGGTGCCCCCCACAGGGGACAGGCCCCACGTCCCAGCCCCTGCACCCTCGAGTCACCCGGTCCCCCACCCTGGGGCTGGGTCAGAGCCGGTGCCCCCCAGAGGGGACAGGCCCCACGTCCCAGCCCCTGCACCCCCCATTCACCCGGTCCCCCACCCTGGGGCCAGGTCAGAGCCAGTGCCCCCCACAGGGGACAGGCCCCACGTCCCAGCCCCTGCACCCCTGAGTCACCCAGTCCCCCACCGTGGGGCCGGGTCAGAGCCGGTGCCCCCCACAGGGGACAGGCCCCACGTCCCAGCCCCTGCACCCCTGAGTCACCCAGTCCCCCACCGTGGGGCCGGGTCAGAGCCGGTGCCCCCCACAGGGGACAGGCCCCACGTCCCAGCCCCTGCACCCCCGAGTCACCCAGTTCCCCACCGTGGGGCCGGGTCAGAGCCGGTGCCCCCCACAGGGAACAGGCCCCACGTCCCAGCCCCTGCACCCCCAATTGACCCAGTCCCCCACCCTGGGGCCGGGTCAGAGCCGGTGCCCCCACAGGGGACAGGCCCCACGTCCCAGCCCCCTCCAAGCCAGGCCTGGGTCAGAGCTGGTGCTCCCCAGAGGGGACAGACCCCCGTGTCCCATCCCTCCTCCCCCCTCCCAAGCCAGTCCTGGGTCAGATCCGGCGCCTCCCCCCCCAGAAACCCCCCATTTATCTCCCCTTCTCTCTCTCTCTCTCTCCGCAGCCAATCGCCGATGATGCCCCCGTCTCTGCCCCCCAGCCCCCAGCTCCCGCCCCCTTCGCCGCCCCCCGCCCTGCCCTGCGCCGCCTGCCTGGTGCCCATGGTGGCGCTGGCGGGGGTGGCCGGCCTCTTCGTGGTGATCTCGGCCCTGCTGGGCGAGCGGCTCTTCCGGGGGGCCCGGGCCCGGGGGGTGCCCAGCGTGTGGCGCCGGGGCGGGGCGCTGTGGATCGAGCCGGCCGCCCCGCCCCAGCTGGACAGAGCCCCCCAGGCGGAGACGGGCGACCTGTGGATCCCGCGCCCCCCACCCAGCGCCGAGGACTGGTACCGGGGGCCCGCCGGCAGCTCGGGGAGTGGCACCTCCAGCGGCGTCCACTCGGGGGCGCCGGAGAGCGCTGGCAGCACCACGGCCTTGTGGGACCCCGAGGCACCGGCCTGGGGGGCTCAGCCCCATGTCACCCTGCAGGACATCTCCGAGTTCTTCCGACGCGGAGGGGGGAGGGGGCCGTGAGCACCGGCACGGGGGGGGCACCAGGAGGCAACACCCCCACCCCAAGAAGCAGGATTCACCCCCATGGATGTTGGGGCAGAGCTGAGATTTTGGGGGGACACTTTGAAAATTGGAGGGGCACAAGCCTGTTGAGGACCCCCCCACTGTCTTCCACCATGGGGCACAGAGGGGTCAGCACCCCCTGCCTCCCTGGCCCTCCATGGGGCACAGAAGGGCTGCTCTATGGGACATGGGAAATTTCTGCCAGCGGCCGGTTCGTGGGGCTACGGACAAGTGGCCGAAGCTCTTGGCTCCGTTAACACCCCCTGGGTGGGGGCTCGGTGTGTCCCCCATTCACCCCCTGTGACAAAGTGGGAATGTTCTTAATGTTGTCTCTGAACACTGTGTGGGTGCCTCAGTTTCCCCATGCCGTTCTCAAGGTGCCAGCTGAACGTGTTGGAGAACAAAGAGATCAGGTGACCTCGTGGCCCGGGAAAGAGACAAAGGCCAAGGGGGGGCTGGAGAGTCTCAGTTTGGAGCTGGCTGGGGAGACGGGGGCAGCCCCAGGGCTGGGGGCTGGGCTCCCCACCCCCCAGAATGGACCCGGCGGAGGGGTCCGGTTCTCTGTACCTACAAGCTCTGTTTTAGACCCTGTTCCTGTCATCGAATAAACCTCTGTGTTACTGGCTGGCTGAGAGTCACGTCTGACTGCGAAGTGGGGGGGCAGGACCCTGTGGCTTCCCCAGGACCCCGCTGGGGCGACTCGCTGTGGGATGGAAATGGTCAGTGAAAATGCAAATGACCTGGCTGGCAGTGGGGAGGGGCTGCTGGGCTCAGGGTACCTGCCTACCTGTAACCAGCCCCCTGGGGCTGAGTGGGAGGGAGAGATGCTCCCCGCCCCCCTGCACACCAGAGAGGGGGCTCACGCTGGCTCTGATGCTGTGACCAGAGCAGAGAGCTCGCTGCCTGCCCCCACTGGGACAGCAAGGGCAGCGCTGAGCACGGGGGGAGCCGAGACCCCAGCTGAGTGGGGGGACACCCAGGCAGGGCAGGTCAGCTGCCAACCAGGTTTGCCTGGTCCAGACGTGCTGCTGGGAAGTGATTACACAGCAGGGAGGCAGCTACCAGGGACAGGGCTCGGGGGGCTGTGACCCCTGGCCCAGCCAGCGAGAGGGGGCAGGTCCCACTCCCTGCCCCAGACGCTGAATCCCAGACCGAGCTGCAGAGGGATCCCTCCTTGGAGAAGCTGAGGGAACTTGCTGGCCACAGCGCTGCAAACCCCCTTGGGGAAGGCTGCAGGGACAGAGTCCTGCAGGAGAAGGGATTCCTGTACCGGGAATGGGCTCCCCAGGGGGAAGTAGAACTGGGGGGAATCGGGAGGCAGCTGGTGGTGCCCCAGGAATCCACAGGGTTCTTCCCGTTCGAGCTGCTGGATGGGAGGAGAGTGAGGGGACCCCTGGACCCGGAAAGGAAGGATTGGGAGGAGAAGGGGGAAGACCCCCTGGGGGATCTCTTCCCTGAGGTGGGACCCAATCTCCCCATCAGGTGCTCCCTGTTCAGAGTCACTGGGAAAGCAGCCCAGAACCTGGAGAGAGAGGTCAGGGACATGCTGGCTTTAGATGGGATCCAGCCGTTTTACAGCCCATGGGCCTCACCCGTGGGGCTGATCCCCAAGGGAGACAGGATGATCTGGTTTAGTGGGGACCATCGATACCTTAAAGCCATCACAGTGTCCGATGCCGACCCCATCCCTAGGCCTGAGGAGATTCTAGACAAGCAGAGGGGGATGGAGAACTTGGCCCTGGCAGACACTGATAACGTGCATCTTTAGCCAGACCTGGGAGGAACAGGTGTCCCAGGTGAAGAGGGGGCTGGGCTGCCTCAAGGAGGTGGGACTGACGGTAAAAGCTGGAGAGTGTAAGGGGGGACGGCAGAGGTGTTGTGTCTGGGACACAAGGTGGGAAGCGGCTGCCCAAGCCCAGAGCTGGCAAAGGCCAAGATGGGGGCTCTTAACCAAGAGAGCTCGAATCGCAGCCCAGAGAGCTGGGAGAAGACCCTGTCCCAGTTTGAACCCCAGGGGTATTGGGGTGGCAAAAGGGTTCAAGCCGCATAAACCTTCCCACATGCGGCCTGCAAGTGCCATCGAGCACACCCGACCTAAGGGAGGGCGTGAGACTGGACTGTCCTGGTGTAACTCACACCAAGGAATGGGAGAGATGCTGGGGCATCCATGGGAAAGTTGGTGGGTTCGAACTTCCCCAGGTCACTGGCTGGAGTGACCTCGCTCAGTTCGGTCTCGAAGGGGGGAGAGATGTGACAAACTGGGAATGTTCTTAATGTTTTCTCTGAATACTGTGTTGGTGCCTCAGTGTCCCCATGGCAGTTCTTAAGTGTCTGGCAGAGCAAAGGCCAGTGCACCTAAATGCCTGGCGCTCTGTCTCCTGGCAACTGATGGCCTGGGCCCCCCCTCTGCAAAGGTGCCAGCTGAAGGTGTTGGAGACAAAGGGATCAGGTGACCTCCTGGCCCGGGAAAGGGGCTGAGCGGAGGAGGGGCTGGAGGGGGCTGTTAGTCTGGAGCTGGCTGGGGACGGGGAGTGAAGTGCAGACGTGGGGGGTCTGGCTCACTGCCCCCCAGAATGGACCCAGGGCCGACTGGCAAAATAAAGATTCTCACTCTTGACTGGACGGTGGGTCTGTGATCTGTGCCTAGATGCAAACATGGCCCCTTGGGGGGGTCAGGCCCCCACCCCATTCCCCACCCCCCCGAGCCAGCCAGTCTCTGCCATGGGGCCGGATGGGAGCCAGCGCCCCCTAGAGGGGACAGGTCCCTGCCCCATTCCCCACCCCCCCGAGCCAGCCAGGCCCTGCCCTGGGGCCGGATGGGAGCCGGCACCCCCTAGAGGGGACAGGCCCCTGCCCCATTCCCTGCCCCCCCGAGCCAGCCAGGCCCTGCCCTGGGGCCGGATGGGAGCCAGCGCCCCCTAGAGGGGACAGGTCCCTGCCCCATTCCCCACCCCCCCGAGCCAGCCAGGCCCTGCCCTGGGGCCGGATGGGAGCCGGCACCCCCTAGAGGGGACAGGCCCCTGCCCCATTCCCTGCCCCCCTGAGCCAGCCAGTCCCTGCCCTGGGGCCGGATGGGAGCCGACACCCCCTAGAGGGGACAGGCCCCTGCCCCATTCCCTGCCCCCCTGAGCCAGCCAGTCCCTGCCCTGGGGCCGGATGGGAGCTGGCGCCCCCTAGAGGGGACAGGCCCTTGCCCCATTCCCCCCCCCGAGCCAGCCAGGCCCTGCCCTGGGGCCGGATGGGAGCCAGCGCCCCCTAGAGGCATGCATCTGAAGAAGTGGGTATTCACCCACGAAAGCTCATGCTCCAAAACATCTGTTAGTCTATAAGGTGCCACAGGATTCTTTGCTGCTTTTACAGATCCAGACTAACACGGCTACCCCTCTGATACTTGACCCTAGAGGGGACAGGCCCCTGCCCCATTCCCCACCCCACCCCCGAGCCAGCCAGGCCCTGCCATGGGGCCACGTGAGAGCCAGCGCCCCCCAAAGGGAACAGGCCCCATGTCCCATAGCCTATTCCACAGCCCCCCTATTTCCTCTCCTAAATGCCCCACCCCCACTCCCAGCTGCCTCCTCTGAATTTCTGGGCCCAAATCCACCCAAGCCCCTTTTCTGCCACCCACCCTCCACCCGCCCCTCAAATAGGGAACTGAGCAGCTAATCGTTTCTCTCCCAGCTGCCACTGGGCGCCACTTCCTTCCAGGTCTTTCACCATTTCCTCTCCTCCTCTTCACCCTTTCTCGTTCACTCGTTCCTGCCTCGTCCTGCAGCAGAGGGGCTGCCACGTGCTGGTCCTGGGCTCAGACCCCCCCCCACACACCCCAGCCCCCAGCCCCACCTGTAGCTACGAGCTGGCCCCGGCTCTCCAGCCACGAGGTACGTTGGGGGCAATTGGTGTGTGCGGTGGGATCAGCTGGAGAAGGAGCTCACTGGCTGGGGCTGTGCGGGGAGGAATTGTGGGGGGTTAGGCAGGGGACTGGTAGTTGGCTACATAGCAATGGGCTGCTGGTCAGGAGTGGAGGGGGCATCCGGGCTGCAGGGGCTACAGGTTGGGAGTGAGGGGCACCGGCAGAGCTGGGGGGGGGCTGCAGGTCGGGAGTGAGGGGCACCGGCAGGGCTATGGGGGGCAGGGCTGGGCCGGCAGGGGCTGCAGGTTGGGAGTGAGGGGCACTGGCAGAGCTGGGGGGGGCAGGGCTGGGCTAGCAGGGGCTGCGGGTCAGGAGTGAGGGGCACAGGCAGGGCTGGGGGGGCAGGGTTGGGCTAGCAGGGACTGCAGGTCGGGAGTGAGGGGCACCGGCAGAGCTGGGGGGCGGAGGCAGGGCTGGGCTAGCAGGGACTGCGGGTTGGGAGTGAGGGGCACCGGCAGAGCTGGGGGGGCAGGGCTGGGCTAGCAGGGGGCTGTGGGTCGGGAGTGAGGGGCACTGGCAGAGCTGGGGGGGCAGGGCTGGGCTAGCAGGGACTGCGGGTCGGGAGTGAGGGGCACCAGCAGAGCTGGGGGGGGGCAGGGCTGGGCTAGCAGGGGCTGCGGGTCGGGAGTGAGGGGCACTGGCAGAGCTGGGGGGGCCCAGGGCTCGGTGCCAGGTGGGTGGGGCCGGCTGGTCTGGGAGATGTCTGGCTCCCGCCGAGGTTTCTGTGGTGTGGGGCGGGTGCTGATATTTCAGCAGGTGCAGCCCAGCCGTTGGGTGAGCCGGGGACAGAGTGGAAAATTACAAGGGATCATTTTGGGGGATTAGCCCCATAGAGTGAAATTCACTAGGCTCCCCCCACACACACCCAGCACAGCTCTGCCAGTGACCCTCGCTCCCAATCCGCAGCCCCTGCCAGCCTCCCACCCCCCCAGCTCTGCCGGTGCCCCTCACTCCCGCCCCGCAGCCCCTGCCAGCCCAGCCCTGCCTCCCCCAGCTCTGCTAGTGCCCCTCACTCCCGACCCGCAGCCCCTGCCAGCCCAGCCCTGCCCCCCCCAGCTTTGTCAGTGCCCCTCACTCCCGACCCGCAGCCCCTGCCAGCCCAGCCCTGTGCCCCCCCAGCTCTTCCCATTGGTGCTCTCTGCATCTGGCAGTTCTCAGTTCCCCCTTTGATGTTTGATGCTAAATCTGGTTTAAATCTGGAGCCAAGAATCTGGAGTGATGCTCCTCATCGCCCCCTGCTGGGAGAGACTCTTACACTGACCCACTTTCCCTTTCGCTGCCAGGCTGGTCTTTGCGCGTCCGGAGCGTCTTCCGTCTCCTCTGCTCCATACCCGTCCGCCGAGCCCCGGCCCGGGACGAGGGAGCCCAGACACCATGGCCGTATTGGGGGCCTGGCCCCAGCTGAAAATCCAGCCTACACTCCTGCTTCTCCTGGTAGCTGCAGCCTGTGCACAGACATCACCCAAAGGGAAGGAGATGGCCAGCCCAGGGACCAGTGAGGAAAGCCGGCACATCAGTACTGGTCCGGAAACTGCCTCGCCCTCTGCCGAATTAGCCAGCAACAGCACCAAGCCCCCTGACAAATTAGCCAGAAACAGACCCGAGCCCCCTGACAAATTAGCCAGAAACAGCTCCAAGCCTTCTGCCGAACTAGCCAGGAATCCACCCACCGCGGCACAGCAGGAACCCACCGCCGCCCAGACGCTGGCAACAAAGGATTCGGCTGGGCCAGTGTCTCCATCTGGCCTTCCCTCTGCGGAGGCGACCGTGGCCCTGAGATCCGGCCTGGCCGGGGCGACGACAGCGGGTGGCGAACAGCCCGTCACGGATCTGAAGCAGGAAGGGCTGAAGCGGCAAGCGGGCACGGTGGCAGGGAGCCCGGGTCCGGGGCAGGAGACTCAGACCGTGCCAGGCATGGACAGGCAGAGCACAAGTGCCCCCATGGAGCCCGCCAAGGGCACCGATCGGAGCGGGTACAACCAGACCGTGCCAGCCAGCACCGATCGGACCGGCCGCTACAGGGCTGCCCCAGACCACACCGCTGGGCCCTCGAAGAACCAGCCCACCCCCACACGCTCGCCCCCTGCCCTCTTCCCCACCCCGCCTGCCAAGAAACCGAAGCCCGACTCAGAGGTCTTCACGCCGATGCCGGCCTCCAGCCCCAGCCCCGCCACCCGCAAGCTGCCCGTGGGCATCATTGTGGTGCTGGTGGTTGTCACCATCGTGGTGCTGGCCCTGCTCGCCGTGGCGCTGCACTGTCGGAGCCGGCGACGGTCCGGCTCCACCACCTTCAGCGGGCTGGCGGGGCCTGGCGAGTGGGCGGGGCCGGTGAGCCTGCCGGAGGAGAAGGCCGAGGGGCAGGCCGGGGCCGGGGGGCAGCAGGCCGGGCCGGGTGAATCCAGGCGGCCCACGCTGACCACCTTCTTCGGGAAGCGCCACTCCCGGGTGTCCTCGGTGGCCATGGAGGACGTGGCTGGGGCCAAGGGCGAGGGGCCCCTTTCGGAGCCTCTGCTGGCCCCGGGGGAGCAGGGGGGCGACCCTGTGCCGCAGGGGGCAGCGGAGGCCAACGGGATGGTGCCCAGACCCACCTCGCCCCCTCCGGATCCCCCCGCCAACGGGGAATTCCCCCTGCCCCCTCCCATGGAGCAGGAAGCCTTGCCCCCCGTGTAAGCCCCACCCCTAATCACCTGCCCCGCCCACGGCGCCCCCTGCTGGGCGAGGCCGGGGATGGAATAGCTGGGAGCTCCCCCACAGCCAGTGCCCCCCACCCCACCCAGCGGCTCCCCCTGCTGGGCGAGGCCGGGGATGGAATAGCTGGGAGCTCCCCCACAGCCAGTGCCCCCCACCCCACCCAGCGGCGCCCCCTGCTGGGTGAGGCCGGGGATGGAATAGCTGGGAGCTCCCCCACAGCCAGTGCCCCCCACCCCACCCCACCCCACCCCCTGGCGCCCCCTGCTGGGTGAGGCCGGGGATGGAATAGCTGGGAGCTCCCCCACAGCCAGTGCCCCCCACCCCACAGCGCCCCCTGCTGGGTGAGGCTGGGGATGGAATAGCTGGGAGCTCCCCCACAGCCAGTGCCCCCCACCCCACCCCACCCCACAGCGCCCCCTGCTGGGCGAGGCCGGGGATGGAATAGCTGGGAGCTCCCCCACAGCCAGTGCCCCCCACCCCACGGCACCCCCTGCTGGGCGAGGCCGGGGCAGTTTCCATCTGCCCACCTGGGCGCTGGTGGATTCCTTGTCGTTCTTGCTCAAGTCTTTTCTTTGTGTCTTTTGCAAGATTTTCCGCTGTCCCCAGCCACAAGTTTCCTGTTTACGATTCACTCCTCGAGGTTGTTTGAATTTGGAGTGAACAGTTTAGGGTGTGAACAGAATAGAACCCAGGAGTCCTGGCTCCCATCCCCCCACCTCCCACCCCAGCCCCTGCTCTAACCCACTAGACCGCACTCCCCTCCCAGAGCCGGGGAGAGAACCGGCCGTGCAGCTCAGGAGTGGGGCTGGGGGAACCCAGGGCTGGGCTGGCAGGGGCTGCGGGTTGGGAGTGAGGGGCACCGGCAGAGCTGGGGGGGCAGGGCTGGGCTGGCAGGGGCTGCGGGTCGGGAGTGAGGGGCACCGGCAGAGCTGGGGGTGCAGGGCTGGGCTGGCAGGGGGCTGTGGGTCGGGAGTGAGGGGCACCGGCAGGGCTGGGGGGGGAGCAGGGCAGGGGGGACAGGGGCTGCGGGTCGGGAGTGAGGGGCACTGGCAGGGCTGGGTGTGTGATTGTGGTTCGGGGCAGGATGCTCACATCTCTTGGCTCGTCACAATTTCCTTTCGACTCGCTCTCAGGACTTGAGTAATTAACGGCTGAATCTGTTACAGGAAGGCTTGTTGTGTCGGTGCCCCTCACTCCCGACCCGCAGCCCCTGCTAGCCCAGCCCTGCCCCCACAGCCCTGCCGGTGCCCCTCACTCCTGACCCGCAGCCCCTGCCAGCCCAGCCCTGCCCCCCCAGCTCTGCCGGTGCCCCGCACTCCCGACCCGCGTGTACATTTGACGTGAGAGGAAATCGCGCCCCTTTCTGCAGAGTTTTATATTTTTGTGTATTTAATAAAGAGGTTTGCGGCTCCATCACTGGCTGAGAGCAGAATTGTAACAGCCAAATTCAAGCGTCACAGGGTCAAGGGCAAGCCGTGGAGCCCGGGGAGCACCCGCTCCGGCCGCAGGATGCCCCGAATGAATGCCAGGGGGAGCTCGGGCTGGGCTGCTCGACAGCCGTCCCTGGTCGGTTCTTCCCGCTGGGCTATTGGGGTGACATGGCAGGAGTGGGCCGGGACACGAGCAGGGGTGCCGTGAGGGTGCTAGCCCTGGGGGGTCCCCGGGAGCGGCCCGAGATGTGGCTCAGGGGACAAGGTGTTAGGGGGCTTCCCCTTCACACCCTCCCCTGGCGCGTCTCGAGCAGCCAGAGAGCAGACGGCCAGAAGCCAGAAGTGCCGGCGAAGCGCTGTTTGGTGGGGTTAGTCCCAAGCGAACATCTCCAGCACTCAACACGTCGGCAGAGTCTGTTCACCAGCATCCCCTCCCCGGCTCCAATGCCGCCGAGCGTTTACCTGCGTCCCCCTCCCCAGCTCCAGCGCCACCAAGCGTCTATGCCATGTTCCCCTCCCCGGCTCCAATGACGCCGAGCATTTACCTGCGTCCCCCTGCCCAGCTCCGACGCCGCCGAGCATCTACGCCATGTTCCCCTCCCGGGCTCCGCCGCCGCCGAGCATTTACCTGCATCCCCCTCCCCAGCTCCAGCGCCACCAAGCGTCTATGCCATGTTCCCCTCCCCGGCTCCAACACCGCCGAGCATTTACCTGCGTCCCCCTGCCCAGCTCCAACGCCACCAAGCGTCTATGCCATGTTCCCCTCCCCGGCTCCGACGCCGCCAAGCATTTACCTGCATCCCCCTGCCCAGCTCTGACGCCGCCGAGCATCTACGCCATGTTCCCCTCCCGGGCTCCGCCGCCGCCGAGCATTTACCTGCATCCCCCTCCCCAGCTCCAACGCCACCAAGCGTCTATGCCATGTTCCCCTCCCCGGCTCCGACGCCGCCGAGCGTTTACCTGCGTCCCCCTCCCCAGCTCCAGCGCCACCAAGCGTCTATGCCATGTTCCCCTCCCCGGCTCCAACACCGCCGAGCGTTTACCTGCGTCCCCCTCCCCAGCTCCAACGCCACCAAGCGTCTATGCCATGTTCCCCTCCCCGGCTCCAACGCCGCCGAGCGTTTACCTGCGTCCCCCTGCCCAGCTCCAACGCCACCAAGCGTCTATGCCATGTTCCCCTCCCCGGCTCCAACGCCGCCGAGCGTTTACCTGCGTCCCCCTCCCCAGCTCCAACGCCACCAAGCGTCTATGCCATGTTCCCCTCCCCGGCTCCAACGCCGCCGAGCGTTTACCTGCGTCCCCCTGCCCAGCTCCGACGCCCGCCGAGCGTTTACCTGCATCCCCCTCCCCAGCTCTGACGCCACCGAGCATCTACGCCATGTTCCCCTCCCCAGCTCCAACGCCGCCGAGCATTTACCTGCGTCCCCCTGCCCAGCTCCAACGCCGCCGAGCGTCTATGCCATGTTCCCCTCCCCAGCTCCGACGCCACCGAGCATCTACGCCATGTTCCCCTCCCCGGCTCCGATGCTGCGGAGCGTTTACCTGCATCCCCCTCCCCAGCTCCGACGCCGCCAAGCGTCTACACCATGTTCCCCTCCCCGGCTCCAACGCCGCCGAGCGTTTACCTGCGTCCCCCTCCCCAGCTCCGACGCCACGGAGCGTTTACCCCATGTTCCCTGACCCGGCTCCGACACCATGGAGCATTTACCCCACATTCCCTGACCCGGCTCCGACACCATGGAGCGTTTACCCCACGTTCCCTGACCTGGCTCCGACTCCGCGGAGCATTTACCCCACCTTCCCTGACCTGGCTCCGATGCCGCGGAGCGTTTACCCCACGTGCCCCTCCCCTGCTCCGACACTGTGGAGCATTTACTCCATGTTCCCTGACCTGGCTCCGACTCCGCGGAGCATTTACCCCACGTTCTCTGACCTGGCTCCGATGCCGCGGAGCGTTTACCCCACGTGCCCCTCCCCTGCTCTGACGCTGTGGAGCGTTTACCCCACTTTCCCTGACCCAGCTCTGATGCCGTGGAGCGTTTACCCCGCGTGCCCTGAACTGGCTCCGATGCCACGGAGCGTTTACCCCACGTCCCCCTCCCCGGCTCTGACACCATGGAGCGTTTACCCCATGTGCCCTGATCCGGCTCTAACGCCGCAGAGCGTTTACCCGGTGTGCCCTGACCCGGCTCTGACACCACGGAGTGTTTACCCCACTCTCCCGGACCTGGCTCCGATGCCCCTCACCCCTCCTGACTGGTAGCTTGACCTTGGCTTCAGGGAGGAGCCAGGCAGGCTCCCTGTGCACACTTGTACAGTTAAAAACTTTTGTGACAGTTAACGTTTAAAGTCAAGTTTCCCCACGTTGGGCAGGACGGTGCTGCACAGCTGGGGCCAGGCTTGAGTGAGGAGCGATTACACGTCTCGGTTCCAGGTTCACAAGACACGTATGTCGCACACACCCAGCTCGGCGTGCGGGAGATGGGCGCTCGGGTTCACCACCCATGGAATGTATTCCGAGTCCACGTCGAACAGGTGCCTGGGCAGGGCGCGTCCCTGGGCTGTCGGGGGAGGAAACGGGCTATTTCCCGCTGACTCGCCCTGGGTACTGACGCGCCCGCTCTGCCCAGCAACACGTCAGCTCCACCTCTGCTCTCTCGCCAGCCGACCTGCTTGTGGGCAGGCATCAGCCCAGCGTCTCTGGGCTCTGGTCACACGCGTTAGGATGTGAGCGTCTCACAGGTCAGACTCCAAAGGCTCTCGCTGGCCGGCGCACACCTAGCTGCTAACGGGCCGGGGGGAACGGGGCGGGTGGGAGACTCACAGAGCAGAGGCTGTGACAGCTGCGGGACGGACAGCCCGAGAGCAGGTCCGGTGTGGCTCTGTGGTGTAACCCGGGAGTGGCCGGCCACAGCGCCCCCCAGTACAGCCGGGGGCAGTTACGCGCTGGAGGGGCGGAGGTGGGGGCAGACCGGGGGTGGAGATGCTCAGGGCGAAGCCGCGGGAGAGGCATCCCCGGGGAGAGAGCTGCTGGGACCCAGCCCGTCCGTCAATCCAGACGGTACCTGGGGCATCGGGATGTTCTCCCTCCTATCTCAGCTGGTTCAGCCGTCTGCCTTCTTAGCCTGCTGCCCCATGGCCTGAGCGCCATCTCCTTCCCTAATTCTATCTTCCAAAGACGAGAGTGTCCGTCCCCGACCCCGCTCACCTCAGCGCAGGCCTCAGCCATGGCCACATGCAGAAGTCGCCTGCCACTGCCTGGTGGGACCCACCGCCTCGTTCGGGGTGAGGGAGGGTCCCAGAAAAGTCTGAGCTGCCCGGGGCGAGGGAGGCAGCATGGCTTGTCCTGGGGCCGCCCCGAGGAGTGAGACGTTACCCAGCCCTTACCTGCGCCATCCAGGCCGGCCATGGGGTAAGCGTCTCGACCCCAGATGTCCCCAGCCATAGCACGGTGTAACGCCGTCAGCCGGCGCTCCCGGAGCGTCGCAGCCCATACTCACCACTGCTGGGGGATGACGAGCAGCCCTCGGTGAGAGGGTCTCCAGGAGCCCCCTCTCGGCAGCCGAAAGCTCTCCGTGACACGGCGCAGAATGGGACATCGACTGGGGCCTGCCAAGCCTGTGACCACACCCCAGCCAGGGGTCTCCAGCAGGGCAGGACTGGCTGGGCAAACCCCATGGGCCCGGGATCAGGAGCTGGTGGAGAGGGTGGAGCTGGGTCCCTCCACCTGGGAGCACAGAGCCCCCGGGAGGGATCAGAGAACTGAAGAGGGATTAAGGCCCATCCCACACAACATCTCTGCAGGATGATGAGGCCGGCACCTGGGCACGAGACCGGCTGGTCGTTGGGCTGTCCCGCTAGAGCGTCAAGCGAGCCGTAAGCTGAGCGACCCAATTCACCAGCCTCAGCGCCGTCCAAGCCTCCCCTCCGCTCAAGGCCCCTAGATGCGGCTGTAGTAAAACCCAACTCCCGTTTGTTTAACAGACCCTGAGCTAGAGACTGAAACTCAAGGCAAGTACAAGGGTTTGGAAACACGAGGGTATTGGGCAAGGAAAAACCCTTGAGCTGCTGTGATGTGGTGCTCCACATGGAATTGTTCTGTCTGTTCTTACTTGGAACCACTTAAATCCTCCTTTTTATACTTAACAAAATCACTTTTGTTTATTAACAAACCCAGAGTAAGTGATTAATACCTGGGGGAGCAAACAGCTGTGCATATCTCTCTATTAGTGTTATAGAGGGTGGACAATTTTGAGTTTACCCTGTATAAGCTTTACAGGGTAAAATGGATTTATTTGGGGTTTGGACCCCACTGGGAGCTGGGTGTCTGGGTGCTGGAGACAGGAGCACTTGCTGAGCTGTATCCAGTTAAGCCTGCAGCATTGGGGTGTGGTTCAGACCTGGGTCTGGGTTGCAGCAGGCTGGCGTGTCTGGCTCGACAGGGCAGGGTTCTGGAGTCCCAGGCTGGCAGGAAAACAGGCTCAGAGGTAACTTCAGCATGTCAGGTGACAGCCTCAAGGGGGTCTCTGTGACCTCTGAAGAAATGGGCTTTTATGCCCAAATAAATCTGTTAGTCTCTAAGGTGCCACCGGACTCCTTATTGTTTTTGTGGATCCAGACTGACAGGACTACCCCTCTGATACATGGATTAACATACGCAATTGCCTATTTCCCATCATTTGCAGGTGATCTGCTACTTTCTCCAAAGAGAGCTCAAGACAGTGATATCACTATGTTTATCGTTCATGTACATGTTAAGATCTCCTTTCGAGCTCTGAATTAGCAGAATGCGGCATAGACAGGAACTTTTTGGTTACATTCTCAATCCTTGGTTTGCCAGACCCCGAGGCACCAAACATTCCAGAAAGCTGAATAAATTACGAGCCCGCACAGAGGGGGACACTGGAGAGAAGGAAAAGCCAGTGACTGATTACAGGGGAGGGAGTCAAAGGACACCCCTGGGCAATGAACAAACTAATCTCAACCTGCACTGTCTGAACAGAGGGCGCGTGTGACGTTCCCCTGGTGTTATCCGGAGCGGTGATCTGCTGGGTCACCCCCGTCCTCGACTCGAGGAACCAGGTTCTCTGGGAACCGCCACTCCCCAGCTGGTCACGCACAGCCTCTGGCACGGGAGCTGCTCTCAGCCACCTGAGTGAGCACTTTCAGCAGCCATAGCTTGGATTGTGCAACCGAATGACACTAGCCAATACCTCCGGTCCCAGACACACTCTGGGAACCTCCAACTTGCAGTGTCCAGTTTCGCCCGCTGGACGCCGCAAGATTATATGAATTCATCAATTTAACAAAGAAATTGATATGTAGCAGGCGTGTTATGCCAAGGGGAGACTCTGACACATGGCAAACCAATCGCACTGCTACAGGTAGACTAAACAAACCGATTCATTAACTACAAAAGATAGATGTTAAATGATTATACGTCAAAGCACAACACGTCAGATTTGGTCTAATGAAATAAAAGCAAAACGCAGTTTAAGCTGATCTTAACCCTTTCAGTGCCCTTACAAACATCGATGCTTCTCCCCACAGGCTGGCGGGCTGCCCTTCAGCCAGGTTCTCCCCTTTGAGCAGCACTTCAGCCGCTGGGTGGTGGTGTCTGTAGACGGAGGTGGAAGAGAGGGACAGCCTGCCAAATGTCTCTCCCTTTGTGACGAAGTTGGGGATTTTTGTAACCTTTTACATGACTAGCGTGTGTGTGCCTCAGTTTCCCTGTGTGCTGCATGTTTCACAAGGTGGTGGGAGAGGGTTGGTGTTGCAGAGGACCAGGTGTGACCTCGCCTGGCAGCTGGGACCCCTGGACAATGGCCTGGAGATGGGGAACCCCAACAACTGGGTGACCCTGGAAACTAAGAGGCCACCCCAGCTTGGCAGCCATCCGGTTCTGGGCAGTGGGAGGACAAAGGGCTGTGGAGAGAGGACCCTGGTGACCTGACCAACCAGTTCCAGCCAGAGGGAACAAAGGACAGAAGAGAGAGGGCCCCAGCGACCTGTTTACCTGGGACAGAAGACAATGGACAGTGGTGGGACTTGGGGGAGGTGATCTCAGATGCCCAGCTGGGAAGCAGGGGGCTGTGGGCTGGAGAGGGGGGAGCAGGCAGAGCCCCCCTGGCTGCAGGGGGACTGGGATGTGCTGGGCTGAGGGAGGCCAGGCCTGAGGCCAGAGAGTTTCCTGTGCTGGGGTCAGACGCTCAATAAACCCTCCTGTGTTACCCTGGCTGAAAGTCACTCAGGGCGGGGGGGGGGATCGTACCCTTGCAGTGAGGAGGCCCCGGGGGGCCCAGAGCGAGGGGACTCCCTGAGGGGCCCACGGCAGAGACAGACGTGCTAAGGCTCAGAGAGGTGCGGCTCCAGGAGGTGGAGGGGCCTGACCCCAGGAGAGAGTGGCCCCCTGAGAAGGGCTGTCGCACTGAAGGGGATTCCCCCCAGGGACCGCACAGGGCCACGAGTGGGCACGACCTGGGAGTCCATGACATCCTTTTATCCTGTTCTTTCTTCCCTCTTGGCTTCCCCCCCCCTTCAGAGTCAGGTGAGCATTACCCCATCGCAGTCCCAAACTGCCCAAGGGAAGGGGGGTGACTCACTCGAGAGTCCAACAGATCCTTTGTTGCTGCCTAGGCCAGTGTCCTTGTTCCTGTGAGGCTGGGCTGGGTCTGTCCCATCCACGCCCTGATGAGGTGTGAACTGCCCCTCTGCACCGGAGAGTTTTGCCTGGGCCTGTTTTCTGCCATGAAAACACATTTTCGGCCTCATAACTATAGACATGAAATTACAACCTACGACATCACTATAACAACAATGCTCAGGGCATCATGAGCCTACCAAAGACACCCAACCTGACAAACTTTGCATTGCATACCACACAATCATATTATAAGGATGAACGTGGGGGTGCAGGGTGTTCCCCCGAGCGTCACACCTTCCCCCTTCATTTACTGCAAGAGGGATAGTCACTGACTAGGTCGAAGGCAGTTTGGGTTATAGTTCTTCTGGCAACCAGCCATCAAGGCCATGAGGCGGTGTGCCTCAGTTTCCCCCAACCACACACAGCAAACCAGGTTTGTTATGGTTTCTCTGCTGTGATAAGCTTTAAATCTGTTTACAGGTATTAACTGACAAGTACCATTACCATAAGATGTAACATCGGTAACAAAATTCTTATCCCGAAACTTAACATTAATACCAACACTTTTTTATCACAGATGGGTGTGTACAAGGATCTGTATCACACCACGCTGTGACATTCTGTATCTCCGGGAAACACCCTGCACCCGCCACAGCTTGGATTGTGCAAGCAAACGGCACTAGCTGACATGCCAGGGGCTGTGCCTGACCAGCCCAGGGGTGGGGTTCGCACTGCAGAGCAGGGTGAGGCTGGCTCCCAGAGTCGGGGACTGGGGCGACCCAGCAGATCACCACTCCGGATAACACCAGGGGAACGTCACACGCGCCCTCTGTTCAGTGTGGGTTGAGGTTAGTTTGTTCATTGCCCAGGGTGTCCTTTGACTCCCTCCCCCGTAATCAGTCACTGGCTTTTCCTTCCCTCCAGTGTCCCCCTCTGTATGGGCTCGTAATTTCATCGTGTTTCTGGAATGTTGGTGCCTGGCAAGACGGGTCCAGGGGGATCCTGCGCATTGGCTGGCCCTTGGGGGAGCTGTCTCCCAACCCCAGGACTGTACATATGTAGAAAATCCAGTTCCCTCTTTGGGGTTACGCTGTGTCCCCCCTCCCAGCACTGAGTCCTTCCCCGGGGGGCTGTGATCTGTGCTAGAGTCATTTACCCTTAGATCACATGCACCTTTTCCCAGTAGCTCTCTCCAGCCGGGAGGAAAACACCCCCTTCTCTGGCCTAGAAGGGACCTCAGGAGGTAGCTAGTCCAACCCCCCGCTCAAAGCAGGACCCATCTCCAGACAGATTTTTGCCCCAAATTGCCCCCTCGAGGACTGAACTCCCAACCCCAGGTTTAGCAGGCCAACGCGCAAACCACGGAGCTGTCAGTTGGGTCATTTACAGTGTGACAAACCCGCTGGCCGTTTCCTGGTCCCAACTCCTCTGTTATCACCGGCCTTGGAGCTGCATCTTGATGTAAAGAGAATCAGTTACTGTCCACAAACGTATCAGAAATAGCCAAAGCGGGACCCCTCCGCCACCCCTTTCTCTGTCGCTGAGACGTCCGCTGGGTGACTGCCCCCTCCGGGAGGTCAGTCACACGGTTCCTCTCACAACCCGGGTCACGGGCTGACCACCTGGGTGCACCAATGCTGACTCGGCCATTTGGTCCTGGGCCTCCTTCTCCAAGTGACTAGTGAGGAGACATTCCTGCACCCCCCACAATTCCTCCCCCGGTTTCCTCCTCTGGCCCCCCCCAGACACATTCCTCTGGGCCCCCTGAGAAGGGGCCTGTCCCTTGTTCATCTGTAAAATCCTGCCAGTTTCCTTGATCAGGGATGGCACCTCTCCTGGCCCCGCACCTGAGGGCACCTTGCCTTCTGCTGGGAAGTGGCCAGCCTCAGCCCCTCCCACACCTGGAAGCCCCCTGGTTCCCTGCGTTACCGAGTCACAGGAATCCTCACCCAGCCCAGTGGTTTCTGAGATCCCATGTCCCTTCCCTGGGCTCCCCTCTGGGACAGGGGATCTCTGCTCCCTAGGGCCGGGTCCGTCTCTGGTTCAGCAGACACCCTGGACAGGTCTCTCTCCCTGGCAGGCGTTACACCCCCGTCCCTTCCTGAGGTGGGGCTGCCTCCAGCTGCAGGGCAGGAGCTGCTCTCAACCGCCCTCCCACCTGGGAGCATGTGGCTCCCCCCAGCTGCAGAGGAATCAAGGAGACTCTCTCCCATTCTCTCAGCAGTTCCTGACACTGACCCTTTCCCTCGGGGGTCCCAGCATAACCCTCCCTCCTGCTCCAGGCAAATACTGTAAACTCATTCCCCAGGAGCAGGTCGAATGGGAGGTGATCCAGCAGCCCCACAGTCACACTTCCAACACCACATGGATCTGAGCTAATGGTACGAGGAATCAGCTTTCGCCCACCCCCACAATCTCTGCTATTTGGCCAGGCAGCATACGGGCCTTTGGGACCACACGCTGCTTAACCAGAGAGATCTGGGCCCCTGTATCCCTCTGCCCCAAGTCCTCCCTGCCATTAATTTTGACAAACTCAACATGCTCCATGTCTGTTCTGCAGAGGCTAATCTCACCGAGCCAATGGCCTGGGGGGTTCTGCGGTGAGGCCGGCAGAACTAACGTGAGCTGTTGGTTGCCTGCTTCCACCTAGCACAGGGCATTTATTCCTCAGGGAGTCACTGCAATTACACGGATAGCACCTTTGGGGCTCCTCTGCTTTTACAGGGGGGTTGGGACGGGGGTGAGAGGAATGGTTTGGGGGAGGTCAGTACCCAGCCCCCCAGCACCTCTCCCTCTTGCTAGGGATAAAATGGGATCTTCCCGTCCCACCAGCTTCAAACACCTCGTTCCTGGTTTGTTTTCAATAGACGCCTGGGTCTGTTTGAAGATGTGAAAGTAGAGTGAATGATATTGTGAAAATAGAAAGAATTAAAGAATTGCAGTGTGTGCCTTTAAGCAAAAGAGCTGAAATGTTAAAATACAGGTGACCGGAAGAGGAACATTAAGGCATAAACAATGAGCTGATGGTGAAACATTAGCTGGAGATTGGTAAAAGTTAGCAAGGAAATTCATTGTGTATGTCTGGCCTCCGGCGAATGTGTCAGTTCTGCTCCCTTTTGATCAGTATAAACGGAGGCAGTGTGGGGCATGCATGGGGCTCCCACTATCTGGGTGTATTAGCAGAGCGCTGTGCTAGCAAACAGAGCCATCTGCCAAACTGTGAGTCCTGAGTCGGACTTTGACAAAGGCACCAGCAAGAGACACCATCTCATCCACAGACCTTACGTCTTTGTCCCATAGACGCTGCGTCACATCCGCCTTACACAGGCCCAGGAAATGCCCTGGAGCCAAGGTTCCCTCAAAGCTGGTAACACCTTTGCCCCCACCCACTTTCCCGTCAAATCTTTCGTTTTGTTCTCATCTTCCCCATTACTCAGCCCAACATCCCTCTTAACATTCCTAAATGTAACTCGATAGGTTTCTGGGGTAATCTGAAAACTTCGCACGACAGTATCTTTAAATTAACAATAGTCTAAAGCATCTTCGACAGACAATTCCACTGAACGCATTTCAGGCTTTACCTGTTAATCTCACAGTCAGGGTGGGGACTCTCTTATCCTCAGGGATTTCATTGCACTGCACGCAGCCTCTGGAAGGTGGCCAGCTAGTCAGCAATACCGTCCTTCTCGCTGTTCCCACTTGGGGAGTTTTAGAGTGACGGGAGCCAGTGGGGCCGGGGGGTTCTGGTTCTGCTTCTCTAGCAGGTCCAGCTGGTGTTTTCTCTCTTTCTCTTTCTTCTCTCTCCCTTTCTCTTCCCTGGCCCTTCTGGATGCAGCCTCCTCCCTGGCTGTCTCTGCATCCACAGTTTCCCTGGCCGCAGCTACTGCTTCGAGCCTCATTTCTGCAGGCCACATTTGAAACTCCCAGCCCTTTGCCTCTCCGCCGCTTCCAGTCTGGCCAGCTCCAGATTTGTAGCTACCTCACTGGGACTCATTTTCCTGCTTTCTTGTGCATATTTCCCTCACCCGAAATAAACCAACAGAACATACAGCACGGTGACCTCCTCCCGACCGTTCTTAGCCACTCCACTTAAGACTCACTAAAAATCACAAATATCGCTGCTTAGAGTGTGAACGTCACTTGGAGTAACAAGCTGCACGTGCACCCTGCCCGCTGCGCCACTGGGACGTTCCCCTCTGGTGTTATCTGGACCGGTGATCTGCTGGGTCAAGAGAGCTTCTGCATGAAGCATATTCCAGTTACATTATAGTCACACTCATTAGTATGTTTTCATCCAATCACGTAGAGTGCAATGGCACACCTCCATCTTCAGTGTCCAGTTATGCCCGCTGGACACTGCAAGCTCATATGAGTTCATCAATTTAACAAATTGATATGTACCAGGCTTGTTATCCCAAGGGGAGTCTCTGACACACTGCAAACCAATCACACTACTTCAGGTAGAATAAACAACCACATTCATTAACTACAAAAGATAGATGTTAAATGATTATACGTCAAAGCACAACACGTCAGATTTGGTCTAATGAAATAAAAGCAAAACGCAGTTTAAGCTGATCTTAACCCTTTCAGTGCCCTTACAAACATCGATGCTTCTCCCCACAGGCTGGCGGGCTGCCCTTCAGCCAGGCTCTCCCCTTTGAGCAGCACTTCAGTTGCTTGGTGGTGGTGTCTGTAGATGTAAATGGAAGAGAGAGGAAAAGCACGGCAAACGTCTCTCCCTTTTATTGTGTCCTTTCTTCCCTCTTGGCTTTGCCCCCCCCCACTTCAGAGTCAGGTGAGCATTACCCTATCGCAGTCCCAAACTGCCCAAGGGAAGGGGGGTGACTCACTCGAGAGTCCAACAGATCCTTTGTTGCTGCCTAGGCCAGTGTCCTTGTTCCTGTGAGGCTGGGCTGGGTCTGTCCCCTGATGAGGTGTGAACTGCCCCTCTGCACTGGAGAGTTTTGTCTGGGCTGGTTTTCAGCCATGAAGACACATTTTCAGCCTCATAATGTGAAATTACAACCTACGACATCACTATAACAACAATGCTCAGCGCATCATGAGCCTACCAAAGACACCCAACCTGACAAGCTTTGCATTGGATACCACACAATCATATTACAAGGATGAACGTGGGGGTGCAGGGTGTTCCCCCGAGATACAGAGAATTACAGTGTGTAAACACACAAAACACAAAAACATTATCTACCAAGATGTCCCTAAAGGTTGAATTTGGGTCATTAATCCTACAGGATGCTTAACCCTTTCTCGCCATGTGTCAAAGCTGCCTGCACAGTTTTGACCCGTTATCATGCCTTCAGCCCATTTTCGGTGACCCTTTCTTCATGGCTGGCACTGTCCCACCTCTCACTTCTCGACAGGGCAGCAGCAGCAGCGTTCTGCTTCAAACCTGGTGCAGGAACAGAGCCAGAGGCTCAAGCTTCTGCGTCTTTTGTCCTTGGAGTTCATGGAAATTAAGAAGGTACCTGAGTGACTGATGGTCTGTCCTTGGCAGGAAAGCGACCCCCAGGAGGAAGTCCCAACAAAGTTTTGTGGAGGATGGCACTGCCAGCAGCTGTCTCCTAGTCACGCATGGAGCTCAGGGCCCACCTGGCATCTGCAGTGACTTTCCTTGCCTCCATAGGGCTAAGCTCAGAGAGCATCAAGGACAAATTTTCTGTCTATACTGCATGAGAGCTGAGGATCTGGGTGCAGTTCTGGGGCAGGCGTCAGCCTCTACTTTAGCTCCACACAGGCTTCTTGGCATGCAGGCCGTTAACTACCATGTTTGCCCCTCCTCTGCCAGCTTGTGCGGTGGCCGTGAGATTGTGGCACAATCAGCGGTGGCTTTCTCTCCAGTTGTATGATGGTGGGCCCAATGCAGCTCTGCGCCTCAGAAATGGATGATAGCATGGGTCAGGGTCAGACGGCTTTCACCTGGTCAGGGGCTGTCCTTGTGTCCCCCCTTGCAATCACGTGCCCCAAGTAATTTACTTCACCCCAGAACACAAGTGCATTTGTCTGGTATCATCCCGTGATGTTGCTGGGATGGCCTCTCCAGCAGAGCTCCCAGCTCCCGCTGGGGCTCCTCACATGCCCTCCTGGTGAGGACGGTGTTATCGAGAGACACCAGGCAGGACGTCCCGGATGGTGCAACGCCCATCGGCCTTTGGAATGACCCAGGGGCATCGCAGACTCCAAAAGGCATGACATTAAACGCGACATGTCGGGTGGTGAACGTCGTCTTCTTCTGTAGGTTCTGTGGGGTGCACTCAGGGCAGGGCCCCTGGGCTCCCAGAAGTTGGACGACACCTGTCTCAGCCTCTCTTGCAACTTCTGCCTGGGGAAGGATGGGGATCTGTGGTGGTCTCGCCTATCTGGCTGGCACTGTGCTGCTTCGGCCCAGGCCACCGTCCCCAATGGCGAAGAATCCGGGTAATTTCCCCACAGGTTGTGGGAGCTGGCAGAGGTGACAGGCTCCCGGCTCCAGCTCCTGCATGAGATTGTCTCTCTCCTGCATGTGGTCCTGCTCGGTGACTCCCATGTTTCCCAGGGCCATGCAGGACTCACATCCACTCTCACTCCGGAGTCAGCCCTGGGTGGAAGGGACCAAGTCCCAGACGTGGCACGTGGCACAAGATTCCCATCACACTGGCAGCTCTCACATCGGGGAACAGCCTCTCAGGCCTTTGCCAATGGCCCAGCAATTCAAGTCAACTTGATACGGGTGCTTCCAACCCTTCCACGGGGGTCTCCCTTTGACCCCAGCAATACCCATCTCACTCCTCAGCAAGCAGCGTCACATCCCTCTCCACAGGTCCCTCCCACATCCCTGTCTTGCCCCCAGCAGGGGCCATGGCACACAACGCGGAGGGGTAGCACCTCGGTGCCAAACGGCAAAGGGTTTAGCGCTGCGTCAGCAGCCCAGACTGACTCAGTGCCCCTTGTGCCCCACATTCACGGTGCTTATCCATAAACAGAGTCTCGTGAGGGACCAGATGAAAGCCGGCGACACGCTGCTCATTAATGTTGTTGTACAATGTACATATTAGCAGCAAGGGAGGGATTCCCTAGCCCAGCAGATTTTATGCCTGGTTTCTTCCAGACCGGAGGGAAGGGAGCTCTGTCTCTCTGTACGTAGCCTGAGCCTTGCAATCCCAACACAACGGGAAAGACAAGTTAGCACCAGAAGGAGAACTCACCCTGGCGCCAGTCCCCTCGTGAACAAGCAGCCGAGGTGCAGTTCAAAGGGGCACCAGAGAATAACCCAGGTTAGAACAGGGCAGGGCTGGGAGCCAGGTCTCCTGGGTTCTCTCCCTGGCTCAGAGAGGGGAGTGGGAGCTGGTGGTTACAGCAGGGGGGCTGGGAGTCCCCTCCATTGCCCCTTGCCAGCTGAACATCTCTGTCCCCCAAATCTGCTCAGCTCCCCACAAAGCCACCCCACTGCTCAAAAACCCCACTGTCCCCTCCCCTACTTCCCAGCGTGATGGATCTGCAAAGCAAGGGACCACATCTCCCTTCAGCCCCTCCACGCCGGGTCGGTAGAAAGGACCCGCTCCTGGGTCGTAAGCTCACCTGGGGCTCGCTGTGAGTGCCCGTCCAGAGACAGGGTCTGGCCCCCACAGGGGGATGCTGCTGGGGAGTTGTGCTAGCCCTGATAGGCAAAGGAAACGAGGGAAGCCCAGTAGGGTTTTTTCGGGGGTCACCTGGCTGGGAGTGTCTGGGGCTGTCGGGTTCTGCATGGACAGGACAGGAGCTGGGGGCCACAGGACGGGCTCCACCTCCATCCGGGCTTCCCGCAGCACCCTGACGCCTGGCCAGGCCGGGAGTGGCCAGCCGCCCCCTTTCAGCCCAGAAAGGTCTGTGCAAGGTGGGGGCCCTGGCCTACATCCCGCCTCAGGCTCAGATTCCCAGCCCTGGCTCAGACCCTCAGCTTCCACCCCCAAACTCCAGCCCTGACCTCTGGCGTCGGCACGAGGACCCCGACCTGGGTCCCCGAATTCAGGCTAGCGCTCTGAGCCTCCGACCCCGGTTCTGACTCCTGCCTGGACCCCAGGACTTGGCACCGGCCCTGACTCGGCTGCCCGTGCCCTGGTGGTGACAAACAGGGTGTGCTGGGAGGCTCCTTCCGCTGCCCAACGGGGGGTGGCTAGAGCGATCGCTGTTTGCCGTGTCCCCGTCACATCCCAGGGGGGCTGGTCTGCAGCCTGGACCCATTGAAAGGTCTCAACGTCGTCTCCTCCCTTTGGCGGCTGGTGGCTTCCCACGTCTCCCTCCCTCCAACTGTTCACTGTGGGTCGCAGCACCCCCCCTTTCCGCCGCCAGCTGGTTAACGGCCTGCTCAACATGCCTTCCAGCCGCTTGCACAGGGCACAGCCCCATGGCTTCCCGCTGGCTGCCATGACGTCCCATTCAGCCCTGGGCACCCCTGCCCGGACAGCTGGGCCCCCTTGCTCTGCAGCCCCCATAGCCGGGTCTCTCTCCCCCTAGGGTATCAGGTCTCTGTCCTTCAGCCGTCTCCTGGGTGTCGCCTTGGAGCAGCAAGCCAAGAAAACCCAGCTGGTTCAGAAGGGAGGGTCCACCCCAGCCTTCCCCAAGTGCTGGGCATGAAGATTCATAGACTCTAGGACTGGAAGAGACCTCGAGAGGTCATCGAGTCCAGTCCCCTGCCCTCATGGCAGGACCAAATACAGTCTAGACCATCCCTTAAAGACATTTATCTAACCTACTCTTAAATATCTCCAGAGATGGAGATTCCACAACTTCCCTAGGCAATCTATTCCAGTGTTTAACTATCCTGACAGTTAGGAACTTTTTCCTAATGTTCAACCTAAACCGCCCTTGCTACAGTTTAAGCCTATTGCTTCTTGTTCTATCATTAGAAGCTAAAGTGAACAAGTTTTCTCCCTCCTCCTGATGACACCCTTTTAGATACCTGAAAACTGCTACCATGTCCCCTCTCAGTCTTCTCTTTTCCAAACTAAACAAACCCAATTCCTTCAGCCTTCCTTCATAGGTCATGTTCTCAAGACCTTTAATCATTCTTGTTGCTCTTCTCTGGACCCTCTCCAGTTTCTCCACATCTTTCTTGAAATGCGGTGCCCAGAACTGGACACAATACTCCAGTTGAGGCCTAACCAGCGCAGAGTGAAACGGAAGAATGACTTCTCGTGTCTTGTTTACAACACACCTGTTAATGCATCCCAGAATCACGTTTGCGTTTTTTGCAACAGTATCACACTGTTGACTCATATTTAGCTTGTGGTCCACTATGATCCCTAGATCTCTTTCTGCCATACTCCTTCCTAGACAGTATGGGTGACCCCATCTGCCTACCTGCCTTTTCCCGCTCCCGCCGCCCGGGAAAACACTCTGCGTGTCAGGGTTGTTCGTTTCCACCCACCATGTAGGCCTCGTAACCGTGACACCTGCCCCTGGAACCCTCCCAGGGAAATCTGCTGATTGGCATCCCACTGCTACCACCAGTGGCATCCTTGGGGTTCGTTAGTCTGTGCCCCAAACCACTCAGGTGCCAGCAGCAGGCCCGGTGAGCTGTGGCATTGTAGGTACTTCAGCAGCTCCCCCTTATAGGTGCCACCGTGCCCAGAGACCTGGCTCAGGGGAAGGGTGTGGTACTGGGGCTGGGGGGAAAGGGGCAGGGGCCAGTGCCCCTAGCTGCAAAGATTTAAACAGCTGCAGTTCGAAGTGAGCGAGTGGGGTCTGGCTGGGCCCCTGGGGCAGGCCATCCAAGAATGGGGAGCCCTGGGGCACCATCTCCAGACCAGACCCTGCTCCAGCAAACGGGCGCCTGCCAGTTTCCAACCCAGGCTAGGTCAGTGTCTCTCTCTGAGGCCACTCTAGTCTGGCTCCAGCCCCCGCTGCTCCCCCAGAAACCTGCCCCCGGCTGGGCCATATGGGACTCACAGCCTGGGACAGAGTCTGTCTGTCCCGCCGAGCAGTGACCAGTCGCTAGACGGTGTCTAGACACGGCGCGGGAAGAGGTGCAGCTCTGCGAGGGAGAACCCCGGGGCAGATCGTAGAAGGGGGTTGCTGAGCCCAGCTGGATCCAGACCAACGTGAGGGGGCGGGGAGGGGAGCAGTGGGGTGCCATAGGAGCCAGTCGGAGAACTCTCACCTGACCCCAAATGTAGCTCCACGCTGCCACCCACCGATGAGTCGGGGTTACTGCACCCCAAAGCTGCAGCCGCAGATAAATCAACGCAGACTTTAGGGGCAAGACAGGGGTGGATTGTCCACTCAGGTATATCCCCCTCTGGCCTGGCCAGTGCCCCTCACTCCTGACCCGCAGCCCCTGCTATCCCAGCCATGCCGGTGCCCCTCACTCCTGACCCGCAGCCCCTGCTAGCCCAGCCCTGCCGGTGCCCCTCACTCCCGCCCCGCAGCCCTCTGCTAGCCCAGCCCTGCCGGTGCCCCTCACTCCTGACCCGCAGCCCCTGCTAGCCCAGCCCTGCCGGTGCCCCTCACTCCTGACCCGCAGCCCCTGCTAGTCCAGCCCTGCCGGTGCCCCTCACTCCCGACCCACAGCCTCCTGCCAGCCCAGCCCTGCCTCCGCCTGCTCTGCTGGTGCCCCTCACTCCCAACCCGCAGCCCCCTGCCAGCCCAGCCCTGCCCCACCTCCAGCTCTGCCGGTGCCCCTCACTCCCGACTCACAGCCCCTGCCAGCCCAGCCCTGCCTCCCTGAGCCTGCCCCTCAGTTCCAACCTGAAACCTTCTTCTATCCCAGCCGTGGGTTCCCACTTCCCACAGTTCTCGCTGGCTAAGTCCCTGCAGACTCATTGCAGGTAAGACCAGCACTTCCTGGGGCTCAGCCCCAGCCCCCTGGACTTGCGTCCTTGATTATGAAAGCGAAAGCCTTGCTGGGGCCCCAGCACCTCTTTCATTGCGAATTAAGCCCTGAGGGACAGTGAGGTGCGTTCCCAGGCTGGCTGCTGGCTGGGGGCCGCTGGACGAGCCGCATTAAGGGCACGGTTTGGGGTGTGCGGCTCATCAACCGCCCTATCCTGCCCTGCCCTGGGTTTGGGTTAATGGAGGGTAATTCGCAGTGCAGGGGAACTCAGCAAGCCAGCAGCTTCCCCATTCCACCCATTCTCCTTTGCCTCGGCCCTCCCCATTCCCCACTCCCTTGCCTTCTTTCTCCACCCCCAGGACCCCACTCCCCTCCCCAAGCTGGGGAGAGAACCCAGTAGTCCTGGCTCCCAGCCTCCCCTGCTCTTACCACTAGACCCCGCTCCCCTTCCCGAGCTGAGGAGAGAACCCAGGAGTCCTGGCTCCCAGCCCCCGCCCCCCACTCTAACCACTAGACCCTGCTCCCCTCCCAGAGCCAGGGAGAGAACCCAGGAGTCCTGGCTCCCAGCCCCCCTTGCTCTAACCACTAGACCCCACTTCCCTCCCAGAGCTGGGGAGAGAACCCAGGAGTCCTGGCTCCCAGCCCTGCCCCTGCCTCCGACTTTTCACGTTCAGACCCTTCCCTCTATTCTTTGCCTTTTCCCAGCTCCTGTCCCAACCACCTCGGATCTGTCTCTGGTTTTTGGATGAGTCAGAACTGCACGCCTGTAACTCGGTTCCCATCACTGATCTGCCTACACGTGTCTTCCTTTCCTCATTCCCCCCACCAGGATCCCACTGGATTCTCCACTTGAGGGGCTGTTTATTCTGAGGGCTATGCTCTCGTTCCACCAGGAATTCATGCAGGGCCTCCCTACAGCCTGGCTGCTCCCAGATCCTTCCTGGCTGTGGAATCTACGGCTCTGCCTACGGGGCAGGTCCCAGATGAAAAGAAACGTTGTTAAACCGATAGCCGAAAGGATACCTCCCAGGCAAAGATCCTACAGGTGCCTGGGATGAGCCCGTCGAAGCCAGACGTAAATTCCCAGGCGAGCCTGGGATGAGCCCGTCGAAGCCAGAGGTAAATTCCCAGGCGACTCGGAGCTGAGGTTAAATTGCACAACAGCTGGGGTGATGAATGGGAAATGTATTTTAATCAAGCGACAGCAGCAGCTTCACCTCCACCCATCAGTGTCACAATATTGACCATCAAATTATGATTTATGGCAAGTAATAGTATTTACAAGACTCTTGGCATCATTCATCTCTCTATTTCTGCCTGCATTAAAGCTTCCTCACAGAGCGAGTCATCGTTTGAATTCACTTCCAAGTCTCGCCCTGTTCTGAAAGGGCAAATTTTCAAAGGTAGTTAGTCACTAGACCCCAGTCTGTTCTCAGAACCAGGAGAGAACCCAGGTTCCTGACCTCTAGCCCCCCACTGTAACCAGACTCCACTTGCAGCCCAGAGCCAGGGAGAGAACCCAGGAGTCCTGGCTCCCAGCCCCCCCCACTCTAACCACTAGACACCATTCACCTCCCAGAGCCAGGGAGAGAACCCAGGAGTCCTGGCTCCCAGCCCCACCTACTCTAGCCACTAGACGCCACTCACCTCCCAGAGTCAGGGAGAGAACCCAGGAGTCCTGGCTCCCAGCCCCACCTACTCTAGCCACTAGACGCCACTCACCTCCCAGAGCCAGGGAGAGAACCCAGGAGTCCTGGCTCCCAGCCCCACCTACTCTAGCCACTAGACGCCACTCACCTCCCAGAGTCAGGGAGAGAACCCAGGAGTCCTGGCTCCCAGCCCCCCCACTCTAACCACTAGCTGCCATTCACCTCCCAGAGCCGGGGAGAGAATCCAGGAAGATTCCCCCTTCCCTCTGCCATCCCAGTTCCTGGCTCCCTTGCCTTGTTTCAGGCGTGAGACTGCGCTCCCGTTACAGCTATATAAACATCTGAGGTTTCATTTGGTTGTGCTCTGTTTAGACAAAATGCCTTGGAAAGACCCCTTTCTGAAATGTTTTTGCTGTGTTTCAATGAGGAGAGAATTCAGTTAAAAAACAGGCTTGCTTTGGTCACCAGAAAAAGGTCAGGAAAGTTTAAAAGGGAGAGACGATGGGAATTTTGGATGGCAGACCTGTGAAAAAATGACCGTTCGGAAGTTTTCACTGGAAAAAGCCAAGTTGCATGAAATTTTTTGACTGAAATGAAAAAAAAATCATCAAAAGAAAGAAAGAAAGCCAGCCAGCCAGCCAGCCCGCCCGCCCTAGATAGGTAGCTTGATGCTGATTGGAGTGTTACACCAGGGAGTTCAATCATTTCAGTGAATTTTCTATTAAATTTAAAAGGCAAAAAAGACGTTTTTGTATTACAAACTCTGTTTTGTTCCAGTTCAAGTTGTTCCCAACATTGTGTTCTGCATTTCAAAGTTTTTGGTAAAATCTTTTGGGTGTTTTGACAAAAGCCAAAACATGGAAAATTCAGGTCTCCGACAGTGAAAAATCTTTTGGTATTTTTTGTGCCACAACTGGGAAAAAATTAGACCTAAATGAAAATGTTTTGGGGGGCATAAAATAGCCATTTTTCATCTAAAGATATATTCATTGCATAGATACTGACTAGTGCTATAGTGATAAAATTAATCTGATTTAGTCTCTCAAGAATAAAAAAAACAGATTCAATATGGCCACTGATTCCAAGATGTTTGGCAAATATGGCCACCAGATCCGGGATGGTTAATAAATCTCCTATGGCCTCCAATCCATTCTTATTTGCATAGCCATGTAGCCACCAAATCCATGCTTGTCGGCTTGACTAATGCAATCACCAAACACAGGTTGGTCGGCATGATCAATCTGGCCTCCCATTGCAGACCAGTTGGCAAATCCAATATGGCCACCAAATCCAGACTGGCTGGCATGGTCAAAGTGGTCACCAAATCCAGCCATGGTCATCAGATCTTGTTCTAGTCCTAAATCATGGTCCCATCAGACGTTCTGCAGGAGAGATTCCAGACGCAAAGCGGTTCAACCAATGTTCCCAGGGAATTCTGCACGTATCCACTGGTTTCTCTGGTCACTGTTCTGAAGGGCACATCGTGGTTATAAAAAGGGGAGCACAGACCATCGACAGGACCATGGCTTCTCGGAAAGGCTGCTGCTATTCACACAGACAAAGTCTCCAGAAGTAGTTCCAACTCAGCGGATCTGGAGAGGGAATTGAACGTGAAATCCAACGCTTCCCAGGCTTGGGTGAAGGCCAAGACAGCTTAAATCCGTGCGCAGAGTCCCAGCTCCCGGTGACGGGTGGATGGTGAGGAAGCCCAGATTTCATCCCCACCCAAAAAAAAAGTAAGTTTCCAGCCTTGGCCTCTCCAGCACCACCCCCATTATCCACCGTGTGTCCCATCCCATCCCCACAACCCCTTCCATCTTCATACCCTGCCATGTAGTGCCCCACGCCCCAGTGCACTGGCCCCCCTCAATCCCCCATCCTTTCTGCCACCTCCACTCCTCTCCCCACCTCACCCAGCCCCCTCCCCTCCGTTCCAGGTTCCCCCCTCAGCCTCCTTTCCCCTCCCCTGCCTAGCCCTCCCCCCAGCTGCTCTCCCTCCCAGTCCCCCCTCAGCACTCTCCCCTCCTCAATCTCCCCCTGTCTCCACCCCCTCCCCTCTCCTCCACGTATCCCCCATTCCTGGGCCCCACTTTCCCCCCTCTCATCCTCCAGTCCCCTGCCTGCTGCTCTCCATAACCTGCCTTCCCCTCCCAATACACCCGCTTCCCAGTGCCACCCCCAAACTCCCCTCCCTCCCAGTCCCCCCTGAGCACCCTCCCTTCCCCCATCGCCCCCTCTCTCCACTGCTTCCAACACCCGCTCCCTTCCCTCATGCGCCCCCCCTCTGGGGCCCGCTCCCCCTCCTGTCTCCCACGGCAACAGGTGGCCTGGCCTAGCCACGCGCCCCCGTAGCCCAGGCAGACCAGGATGCTGACACAGGCCGTGAGGGCCAGGGAGCCCAGCGCCATGCGCTTGTCGGCCTGGCCCCATATGGTGCACTCTATGGCTGGGGGGCAGGCCGGGGTGCCGGGGAAGCAGGGGAAGGTGGGCCCTGATACCATGGGCAGCTGCCGGGCCAGCAAGGCCCACAGGAAACCGACCTCAGAGGCCAGCAGCACAGCGATGCACGCGGTGAAGACTCCAGCATGCCAGGGCTGCTGGGTGGCCATGTCAGGTCCTGCCAGCGGCCCGCTCACACCACTCACGCCAAGCATGTTCTCTTTGGGAGCCATGTTGGTCGTGTCAGCCAGCTTTGGGGTGGCGGCCATGTTGGAGTCTCCCACCAGCCTGGGCTCGGCAGCCACATTGGATTTAGCAGCCGTGTTGGTTTCCCCTGCCAGCTTGGGTTTGGTGGCCACATTGGGTTCTCCATCAAACCTGTGCTCAGCAGCCATGTTGGATCTGGCAGCCATATTGGATTCTCCCACCGACCTGTGCCCAGCAGCCATGTTGGATCTGGTCGATGCCATGTTCTCCTCCCCACCCTGGCCCTGACGATCTTCCTGGGGGTACAGCATTCTGAGGATAGTGATGGGGAGCAGGGCGATGAGGAAGGAGAAGCCCCAGGTGGGCGTGACGGGGTCCAGGAAGTGGCGGTTGTAGCAGACAGAGGTGCAGAAGCGCCGGTTCTCCTCCTCCTGGCTGCGGTTCCAGGCACACGCCAGATCATCCCGCGCGCTCTCCCACGGCGAGCTGGCGAAGTACAGGGCCAGCAGGCGCAGACCCAGCAAGAAGAACCAGTGCTCCAGGCCCTGCCACCGCAGAGCCCCCGACATGGCCGACAGCACCGGGTGCAGCAGGCTCACCAGCGTGGAGACAATGATCAACATCTGCCCAGAGAGAGACATGGAGTGGAGTGCTGTGGGGGGCACAAAGGGATGACCACGTGGCCCACATGCCACACACCCAGAGCGAGCTAGTGGGCTTTCATTCCTTCGGCCTTGCTTTTCTCATTCCTTCCTTCCTTCCTTCCTCATTCCCTGGTTTTGTTCTTTCTTTCTTTCTCGTTTGCTTTCTTAGTCCCCTCTTTTCTTTCTTTCTTACTTCCTTTCTGTCATTCTCATTCCCTTCCTTTCTTTTTCTTTCTTGTCCTGTTTCTGTCTCTGGCTTGGCCCAGCTCCCTGTGTTATTTTCATCCTCCCTCTCTCCCTCCCAAACAAACCTCTTCCCAGATACCTTTTTCTGATAGTCTCTCTTCTACCAGTCTCTATCACCAATCTCGTCTCTCCTTTGTCCAAGGATCCTCTATCGTTCCAGGTTGCTGGCTCCGTGCCTGGGGGTGGAGGACCCGAGTTGCTTCCACAGATGCACACTCGAGCCAAACAGCCAGAGAAGGAGAAGCTGAAGCCAGAAGTGAAATCCCAGAGCTACTCCCAACACATGAACACCTTCCCACATAGCTGGCTCCCTGCCCTTTCCCAGATCAGCTCCACCTATTCTGGGAGGATCGCTGCGCGAACGGAGTGCAGGAGTCCTGCCCAAATACTCACAGGTGGGAGCAGAAGCCCAGAGGGCAGCAGCCCAGCCAGCTTCCTGCTCTAACCCACTAGATCCCCCTCCCCTTCCCTCCCAGAGCTGAGGAGAGAACCCAGATGTCCTGGGTCTCAGCCCCTCTGCTCTAACCACTAGACCCCACTCACCACCCAGAGCTTGGGATAAAACTGAGGAGTCCTGGCTCCCAGCCCCCTGCTTTAGCCCACTAGACCCCACTCCTGTCCTGGAGAGCCCAGCTAGCTGAAGACTTAGACAGGGCCGCCCAGAGGATTCAGGGGGTCTGGGGTCTTTGGCGGCGGGGGGCCCTCGCTTCGGCGGCAATTTGGAGGCGGGGGGGTCCTTCTGCTCTGGGACCCACCACCGAAGTGCCCTGAAGATCCGGCACTTTGGCAGCGAGTCTTGGGGTGGAAGGACCCCCCCGCTGTGGGTCTTCGGGGCACTTCAGCAGCGGGTCCCAGAGTGGAAGGACCCTCCACCGCCAAATTGCCGCCAAAGACCCAGAGCAGAAGAAGCTCCGGGGGCCCGGGCCCCATAAGAGTCTTCCAGGGCCCCCTGAGTGAGTGATGGACCCCGCTCCAGGGGACCCGAAAAACTCTTGTGGGGGCCCCTGCGGGGTCTGGGGCAAATTGCCCCACTTGCCCCCCCCCCCCCCAGGCAGCCCTGGACTTAGACAGGTTCTTAGGTGGATACTTGGAAGTGCCTAAGGGGGTCATCATGGGCAATCCCATGATTGCCAAAAGCTCATAGCCCCCTCACATTGCACAACCTTCCTTCCCCCTCAGACCATGCCATGTAGCCCTCCAACCCCTTCAGTCCTTCCCCACTCCAATCCCACTCCTTTCCGCCACCTCTGCTCCCCTCCTGCCCCCCTACCCAGCCCCCTCCCTTTTCCTCCCAGTAGGCTCCATTCCTGGTCCCCCCTCTCATCCTCCAGTCCCTTGTTCACCTCTCCCTGGCCCTTCCATTCCCTGTTCACCCCCATCCCGGCATTCCACTCCCCACTCTCCCAGTCCCCCCTCAGCACCCTGCCTTCCCCCATCTCCCCCTCTTCCCACCCATCACAGCACCTCAGGTGTCCCCCCTCCAGGCTCCGCTCCCCCTCCTGTCTCCCACGGCAACAGGTGGCCTGGCCTAGCCACGCGCCCCCATAGCCCAGGCAGACCAGGATGCTGACACAGGCCGTGAGGGCCAAGATGACCAGAGCCATGTGCTTGTCGGCCTGGCCCCGCACGGCACACTCGAGGGCAGGGGGGCAGGCCGGGGTGCCGGGGAAGCAGGGGAAGGTGGGCCCTGATACCATGGGCAGCTGCCGGTCCAGAAAGGCCCAGAGGAATCCGACCTCAGTGGCCAGCAGCACAGCGATGCACGCGGTGATGACGCCAGCACACCATGGCGGCTGGGCGGCCATGTCAGGTCCTGCCAGTGACCCAGTCACACCACTCAGGCCACTCTGGTAGCTACATTGGTTGCGCCAACCAGCTTGGGGATGGCAGCCATGTTGAAGTCTCCCACCGGCCGGACCTTGGCAGCCATGTTGGATTTAGTGGCCATGTTGGATTCCCCGACCACCTTGGGTCTGGCAGCCACATAGGATTCTACCGCCAGCCTGTGCTCGGTGGCCTTGTTGCATGTGGCCGACGCCGCGACCTCCTGCCCCCCCTTGCCGTGAGGATCCTCTTTGGGGTACAGCATTCTGAGGACGGTGACGGGGATCAGGGCAATGAGGAAGGAGAAGCCCCAGGTGGGCAGGACGGGTGCCAGGAAGTGGCGGTTGTAGCAGACCGAGGTGCAGAAGGTCCGGGTCTCCGCCTCCTGGCCAGGGCTCCAGGCACACGCCATATCCTGCTGGGCACTCTCCCACGGCGAACTGGCAAAGTACATGGCCAGCAGGCGCAGGCCCAGCAGAAAGTACCAGTGCTGCAGGCCCTGCCACTGCACGGCCCCCGACAACGCCGACAGCACCGGGTGCAGGAGGCTCACCAGGGTGGACACGATGATCAACATCTGCCGGGAAACAGCAATGACGTGGAGTGACACAGGGGACAAGGAGGGGACGCTAACACAATCCACACGCCACCCGCGGGAGAGAGAGCTAGCAGCTTTCATTCCTTTGGGTTCTTTCTTTCTTTCTTTCTTTCTTTCTTTCTTTCTTTCTTCCATTTTCTCTGTCTGTCCCAGGGCTGCGCTACACTGAGACCTGACACCGGCATAGCCGCACACCCGAGCAACGTAGTTCACCCGACCTAACCCCAGTGTAAACAGCACTAGGTCAAGGGCAGAAATCTTCTCTCTGCCGAGCTGCCGCCTCTCGGGGAAGTGGATTCACTAGGTCCACAGGAAAACCCCTCCAGTAGGCGCCAGTCGTGTCAACGCGGAGGAGCTACAGCTGTGACACTCGGCGCTTCAAGACAAGCCCTTAGATTCCTACATTCTAAGGCCAGAAGGGACCATTGGGGTCATCTAGTGTGACTTCTGTATGGCACAGGCCAGAGACCTGCCCTGAATTAATTCCCATTTAAACTTCCCTTCTCTCCTTCTCTCTCCCTTCTTCTCTTCAATTTGCCTCCTCCTCCTTCCCTTCTTCCCTTCATTTCGCCTTCTTCTTCTGTTCATCCTTTTTTCATTCATTCTTCCCAATATTGTAATAATTTTTTATTATGGCCACACCTACAGACCTGGACCGAGATCGGGGCCCCGATGGCTCCAGGTCCTGCACCGATTTTCCCTCCCTAAACCGAGGTCTGGCCCAGCACTGTGCTGAGCACTGCTCAGACACCCCTCCGCCCCCCTCAGGCCAAGAGCAGGGTCCCAGTCTCCCCGGGTCCTGCACAGACGCCCCTCCACACCCTCAGGCCAAGATCAGGGTCCGCGTCGCCCCAGGCACTGAACAGATGCCCAGTGAGAGGCAGTCCCTGCCCCCAAGAGCCCCCACTCTTCTTTTCTCATTCCCTCCTGCTCTCTGTCTCAGCTCAGCCCAGCTTCCAGTAGATTCCCATCCCCTCTCACACACACCCCATTTCCCTGATACCTTTGGCTGAGATTCTCTCCTCTCTCACTCTCTGTCACTCTGTTCTCTCCTTTGTCCTGGGATCCTCTATCTCTCCAGGCTATGGGATCCCCACCCCAGGGTGAGGGGAGCTGCGATTCTACCCGCAGGACCAGCGTACGTGGAGTAAAGCAGCCAGAGAAGGGGAAGCCGCAGACCGAGAGAATTGCCAGTGCTATCTTCAAACCATCAACATCTTCCCACACACCTGGCTCCTCGCCCTTTCCCAGATCAGGTGGCAGAGGGATTATCTGCTCCACCTATTCTGGGAGGGATCACTGCTGGGATACAGCCCAGGAATCCTGCCCAAACTCCCACAGTGGAAGTAGAAACCAGAAGTCCAGAATTTCACACAACCCTGCTCCAATCCACCAGTCCTCACTCCTCTTCCACAACCTGAGATAGAACCCAGGAGTCCTGGCTCCCATCCCACCCCCATTCTTATACCCCAGACTCCACTGCCTTCTCAGAGCCGGGGAAAGAACCTAGGCATCCTGGCTCCCAGCCCCCCTGCTGTAACCCACTAGGCCCCACGCCCCTCTCAGAGCCGGGAAGATAAAATTGTAAGTGTAATTATGAACATATAGGAAAAAATCATACATATGTTTTTATTGACGGAGCAAAGTAAGGCTGTACACTCAATTCAATGACAACCCTCCGCCCCACCCCAAGGGTGGCCACATCTCAATGTAGTAGTAGGATTTTATGGTTGTGTTTTGTATAATTTAAAATAAAAAATAATCCTGTAGCATGTATTAAATATATTGGTGTATGATTTGACCATATCCTGCCAGCCACCGTTTCTGAAAGCAGAAAGGAATGTCCTAATAGGCCATTGGCAGAGATGCATCAGCCAGAATCTGTGTCTGGGCTGATTTCAAGGCAATGACAGACCTTTGAGGGTCACCACTTAGTGGTAGGTTCAACATTTTAAAAGAAGTAAAAGAAGGCAATCGTCGTTTTTTCCTTGCATTGCAATTCGATGTTCAAGTTCAAATGTTCTGTGTAAATCAATTCTGTTTTGTGTGTGAATGAGGAACAGGTGTGTTAAAAAATAAGTGTGAAGGCCATCACTGAACCAGGCGTTCTAGGGAGGAACCAAAGACAGACACAAGGGCACTAGGAAGTTGCAACACGCCTCTATTGGCATGTCAGAGAAGGGCAGATTGACGACTCTAAAGATGAGACAGGCACCTATCAATGGGGACAAAATAGCTGTGACAAAACCAGCCTGGGGTAACTCTCTAAAAACGTTATAAAAGAACAAAATGAAAAAACAATTAAAAATACAAGCACTTGTCAAACAACAATTGATTACAGCAGGACAGTGCAAAACTCACTGGGCCCAATGAAGGAAAATCACTATATGAACAGGTGGCCTTGCCATGAATCTTCGGGTTCATCCTGCCAAGACTTCCCCGGAATCTTGTCGCGATCGACAGAACCCGGCTCCTCCTTACCCGTGATCAACCTGGCTGGCCACTAGATTGATCCGGACTCTGGACTGGTAACTAGAACATCAACTGGCGGGACAGTGTGTGTGTGGTGTGATTGAATGCATATGCTAATTGTTGTATCTTCAATAACCACGGCATTTTGCCTTTTCCCCTGAAAAAAATCTCATGTGCTTCTTATAAGCATGACATAGCATAATACCCGGAAAGAGGTACCTGTATAAACCGCCCTTACGCTCCACCCCAGAGATGGCTAAATGTCAGACCGGACTTACCCTCAATATGCTTCCTGTTCTGCCACAGCTTCACCCATCTTGCTCAGATCACCGGTTCTTTGTCTGTGAGCTGATCTCATCCCAGAGCACAGCACCTTGTAGGTAATGACTGCAACACCGCAATGCTACACACACGGGGTACTCAGACTCTTCCATTGCAATGCTACCACGGCAGGGCTGGGTGGATTATTTCCCACAAACAATTTATTACCAGAAAAAAATGCACTTGTGGGCAACTGAAGCTCTTCACAAATTCAGAGAATTCTGAAAAACGCTGAAGGTTTCCTTTCAGTATTTTCAAAACAACAGATTGTGGCTTTTACATTTTAAAATGATGTTGCAGGTAGAAATTCAGCTACATTGAACCAAAAGAAAAAGTCAAGCACAAAAAAAAGTCAAAAACACCCAAAAATGAAATATTCTGAATTTTGGTTTCCAAGCAAAGGTTAATTTTCAAAGTTAACCAATGAACCCCTTCCCCACCGAAATAAAAACAAAAGGGATAAAACCACTCATAACCAAAACACTTGGTCTTCCTATTTTGAAACCACATTTTGTTTCAAGATGAAGCCAGATTTGACCAAAAAAATTACAAAAAACACACAAAAAAGCCAATTAACGCCACCCCCCCAGCCCTCGCAAAAATAAATTTTCAACTTTGCATTTCGAAAAACCTTTTGATTCAAAATTTATCCAAATTTAACAAAATTCAAAAGAGTTTAAAGGCACCCAAAAAGAAACAGATTCTTCTCCCCAAATCATGGTATTTCTCTTGACAAGCTTAAGCCAGTCATGGCCACCAGAGCGAACAGGACGGCAGGATCAGCACTGATGTCAGATCTGCCGAGGAAATTGCAGGTCTGGAAGGAGAGCATTGAAGGATCTCACCCCAAGGCAGCTGAGGACTAGAGGTTTAAGGGAAGGGTCTATCGAGAGGGATGAAGGGGCAGTAGGGCCAGTTACCTCTCAGTCTGTGAGAGTGGTCTGCTCCTATAAAGGCCAGGTAGAGCTCTGGGCCATCTCCACTTGGCTCAGTGGCTGTATGTTGATGTTGAATAGGATGGAGAAAGAGTCAGTCCCTGAGGGATTGTACAGTTGAGGGGGCTGACAAGAGAAGGACAGTTTCCCATCACTACACCTTGGGTGTGTCCCTCTAAGAAGGCATCACACTATCATAGCACCATTCCCATGACCTCTCCCACTTCTCTCAGGCAGGACACTGGTAGGGCAGTATTTTAAGCCTGAAGGTGAGTATCCAATGGAATCAATTCCTAAGGGAAGGGGTGCATTTTCCAGCCCTCAATGGAGCACGAGAGCTGTTTGTCTAACTTCTTGAAAACCTCCAATGATGGGGATTCCACAGCCTCCCTGGGTACCGGTTCTAGTGCCGAGCGACCTTAGAATTAGAAAGTTTTCACTAATTTCCTACCTACATCTCCCTCACTGCAAATTAAGCCAATTTCATCTTCTCCTCCCACCGTGGACATTTCGCACAACTCATCACCATCCTCTTTAGAGCAGCCCTTGACGTATATTAAGGCAGTTCTATCCCCTCTCAGTCTTCTCCTCTCTACACGGAACACAACCAGTTCTTTCAATCTTTCTCTATAGCTCATGTTTTCCAGACATCCTGGTTGCTCTCCTCTGAACTTTCTCCAATCTCTCCACATCTTTCTTAAAGTGCAGGGTCTTCAGATACAGATGGGAGGTCTTTCTAGAAGACGCTTCAGCCAAACCCAGATTATCAGGCTGAGTACAGGTTTAACTGAGTGAAATGTAATGGGTTGTGCTACAAGGAGGCCAGACTAGGTGATCTGATGGTCCGGTCTGGCCTTCAGCTGTCAGAACAGCACATTTGACTGGGTCGAGCAGTGCAGAAAGGTCCAGCAGGATGAGCATGGATGTCTGCTCTCACCCCTTGATAGCTGGAGATTATCCATGAGTGCCACCAAAGCAGCTTCAATTCCATGTCCTGGCCTTCAGAGACAGAGGGGTTCAGTGGAGAGGCACAAGAACAATTCCAGGGTTAGACAACACCCCAATCATGAGAGACCTGAGGAGCTCAATCTGTTTAGCAGAAAAGAGAGATGGTTAAAGGGTGTTTTGATCCCACATGGGGACTGCAAAGCTAGGGACTAGTGACACTCCCACGGCACCACTGGCAGGGCATGCACAGCCACCTCCTGGGAGCACTGCGGTGAGTAGGCACCACAGGAAGTACCGCCCAAAGGACCCAGAGTGGCAGTACACTGCGGCTCTCTGATTGGTCAGCCATACTCTTTAACCCTGGAAGGTGGCCAAGCACATTGTCTGGGTAACTACACAGATGTCTGGCCTGTTCTGACTCCAGACCTCACATTGTCTCCTGACCTCCAGTCTCTGACCCCAGCCTGACCCTGATTCTTGCTTTTGAACCTGGCTCTGCTGATTCCTCTGGCCCCTGCTCACTGACTACCATCCTTGACATGTGGACCCAGCCCAACAGTGACCACTAGGCCAGACCACCCATGCCCCGGTCCCTCACAATGGGAAACAAAGCTTTGATAATGAGCTCTTCAATCTAGCAAACAAAGCTGTGTCTGGATCCAACAGCTGGAGGTTGGAGCTAGACAAATTCAGACTGGAAATAAGGCACAAAGGTTTAACAGTGAGGGGAACTAACCATTGGAATTACCTGCTGTCACAGATCGAGCCCACTCTTGGCCCCATGCGGTCTGTGGGGGGTGCCCCTTCCAGTTCGACAGCCCTTCTCAGGGTCCACTGTCTCTCAGGGTCAAGCCTCTCCACCTCCTGGAGCCGCACCTCTCTGAGCCTTAGCACATCTGTCTCTGCCATGGGCCCCCTCGGAGAGTCCACGCGCTCTGGACCCCCGGGGCCTCCACCCTCTGAAGGGGACAATGCCCCCTCCCCCTGCCCTGTTCTCTAGCCCAAAGTGACTCTCAGCCAGCGTAAAACAGGAGGTTTACTGAGCGTCGAACACAGCACAGGAAACTCTCAGGGCTTCAGGCCTGGCCTCCCTCAGCCCAGCACATCCCAGTCCCCCTGCAGCCAGGGGGGCTCTGCCTGATCCCCCTCTCCAGCCCAGAGCCCCCCTACTTCCCAGCTGGGCCTCCGATATCCCCGGCCCCAAGTCCCCTCGATCCATTGGCTTCTCTCTAGGTAAACAGGGTCGTAAACCGGGACACCTGGACCTTCTCTCCTCTCCGCCCTCCTCTGGCTGGAACTGGCTGGTCAGGCCACTGAGGTCCTTTCTCCGCAGCCCATTGTCCTCCCACTGGCCAGAACCAGCTGCAGCTCCTGAGCTGGGTCTCCAGGTCATCAAGTCACCAGTCGCTGGGGTCTCCATCCTCCAGGCCATTGGCTGGGGTCCTAAGCTCCCTCTCCGGTCCTGTGTAACAACAAACTCCCTCTCCCTCACCTCCTTAAAGCAGTAACACCCAGGGACACTGAGTCCCACTCCCTCTGCATGCAAACCATTGAAAAAACAAGAAAATCCCCCACTTCGTCACACCTGCCAATGGAGGTGGTGGATATTTCATCACTGGCCATTTTTAAATCTAGAGGAGAGGTTTTCTAAAAGTTCTAGTTCCAAGAGGAATTAAGTCAGTGTAGTCCTGTGGCCTGGGTTATACAGGATGTCACACGAAGTCATCACAGGTGTCCCATCTCACCTAAAAATGTATGTATCAGGCTGTGCTGGTGGCTAGGATATTAGCTTCCACAAGTTACCCCCAAAACAGGTTTTGGGGTGCCCCCAGAATAGCCCACCTAATGCCTCCTTAATCTCTTCTCCCTGAGGTATGGGGCTGCAGCGTGGCTAAGGAATACCTGGAGGACACGGCTATGCCCCTCTGATAAATGCTTGTCACACGCGGTGCTCTTCCCAAAACAGGGCCCCTTTCTACTGACACAAGTGTGACACTGTATGGAATATGCGAGACACTTTATTATGATATTATTGATAGCAATATTGTAAAATTGGGATGGATCTTACCAGATATGCCCGGTGAGGTGTTAGTGGAGAAGTTAGAATTCACTAACTACAATAATCACTTTTATATCTACATATCACCTTGGCATTGCGAGTTATCAACATGTGTGGTGTATTTGAATGTCCAACTTGTGCTGTGTATCTGGATGACACCCCCAGACAGACTGGCATCAGCACATCCAGCCTGCTTGATGGCCTAGCAAAGGCCATCAGCTGTACAATGAACCCAATGAGAGAAGCCAGGGGTTACAGCTATGAGTCAGCAGGACACATAGCGACATGCCTGTGGACAGGGGACTCCAAAAGCTTTTCCAGGCCCAAGTGCTGTGAGCTTGTGTTTGGGACAGAGGATGTACAAGCTGCATGGCAAAGGATATAAAAAGGCAACTGCATCAGCTCATTTGTCTCAGTCCTGCTTCTTACTTCTGGAGGAACTTTTCGACAAATTAAAGCACTAAATAAAGAACTGAATGACCCATCCAAGCTTTGGGTGTCTTCTAGCAGGACTTTCAAGCCAGCAAACTCACCAATACTGATAAGAACCTGATCTATGGACTTTGACGTCTTAGGTATGTATCTGAGAGCTTCACCATTTAACAACTTTCTTCCTGTTCTTTTCTTTTCTAACAAACCTTTAGTTTTACAGACTAAAGGATTGGGTGGCAGTGTGGCGTTTTGGGTGAGATCCAAACTACCTGGCAACGTGGCTGGCCGTAGGGTCAGAAGAACATTTAGTAGAGTGAGCAGAGTTTTTAGATAACTTCTCACTGCACTGGACTTAGGTGCTGACTGGGAGCCAGAGAAGTGGAATGCAATAAGGAAGGGGGAGGTGATTGTTTTTTTTCAGGTTCTTGATAACCAGGGCGGGGGGGGGGGAATCAGGGAGCACAGGGCATATCGGGTTGGGGAGTTTAATTCAGTGTTACCCACCAGTTTGGTGAGAATCTGCTCTGTTTTTGCAGCCTGCCCTGCCCTTGGCATTTCCAGTGTGGGCTGCCCCAGGCACCTCAAGTCACAACAAGTAACAATGTCGACACAATAACAATCTAAACACAAATCCCTTACAATACGTTAGACACTTCAAGCCACATCGCCTTACACTGTTTGAAATGTTACCAAATGATGCCATCAGTTCAGAAGGCTGCCTAGGCACATCTAAACTTTTTTTGCCTTCCCCTGCCTTAGCAGAGAAACTGCTGTTCTCTACAAATGGTGTCTTTTTACACTGAGCAACTTTACACACATCACTTTTACCTGGGTCAGGCTGACTTCCCCAAGCTTTACTAGCCAACAGTTTATCACTCACCAAGACTGTAGCCCTTCTTTCCTCAATTAGGGCTTTAACCTGCTCACCAACTTTAATTTGCTCTAGAGAAACATCTTCCTGAGCCTTATCTAATGCCAGATTCACTTCTGCGATACCAACAGACACTCAGAAATTTCTGCCACGTGTGCCCTGGTTCTTCGCACAGACAAACAGCCATCTTCCTCAGACAAACATTTGGAGAAACCCTCCACAGGCAAATTCTTGCCCCTGGTAGACACAGGTTCGGGATTATTTCTGTCCTGTGACTGGTTTATGGCATCAACTTGACTGAACAAAGCTTTAATATCATCCCCAATCCAAAGATCCTTAGGCAACAACTTTTTCACAGCCGCTATAACTGCATGTTTAACACCATTCCATTCAATATGGATTCTGGCTAAGGCAGTGGTTCTCAAAGTTTTGTACTGGTGACCCCTTTCACATAGCGAGCCTCTGAGTGTGATCCCCCTGTATACATTAAAAACACTTGTTTATATATTTAACACCTTTTAAATGCCGGAGGCAAAGCGGAGTTTGGGGTGGAGACTGACAGCTTGCGACCCCTCATTTAATAACCTCGCAGCCCCCGGAGGGGTCCTGACCCCCAGTTTGAGAACCTCTGAGCTAAAGGCACACTTACAGTAAACTCATAGAGGTTCACAATATTCACACTCTGAGTTGGTAAATAATCTTCCTCTTTGACCAGATCTGCTTTAACAAAAGTGATGTTAGAAGCGGTAATTTGCCCTAAACAGCTTTTCCCATTGACTTTTACATTCTCTGCACAAGTTACGGGGTTACTTTCACCCACGTTCCAGTAAAAACATTTACATAAAAGGTGGCAGCGTTGGGGTAAATGTGGTTACACACAGACAACTGCTTGGAGTCAAACAACCTGCCAACATTGTTACAACCTGGATAGATTCCATCCTCATCTTTGTTGTTGAGAGCATCTGACTTTCCAGGATGATACAGTTCCCGTTGTTCCTTTATTCTCTTGAGTTGCACCTTAAGTCTGCCCACTTTTGCCTTAGCTTCTAGTTCGTGCAGTTGAATATCTGCCAGTTTTTGTTCATGTTCAGAACCCAGGCGTTCTCTCTCAGCAGCTTCTCCTTCCATCTCAGCTATTTTTTGCTTTTGGTCAAGTTCCAGCTGCTGATTTCTCACCACGAGCATTCGGGCTGGTTCTGCTTCCTTATCACTGGCAATTAACAGATTTTTCAGTTCCTGCTATGCAGCCATTTTCTTAAAAGACAGACTCCTCTGTGAGCACAATTCTTCCAGGCTTTTTCTGTCAGGATCTTGATCATGGGTCACTCACTGCAGCCGATTTTTAACCTTTAAACTCTCCAATATCAAAATTAAATTTTGAAAAATGTGTGGTTCTGATCCAAAAACCGAATAAACCTGTGGTAATGTGCATCCTGCCTACTACGCCACTGTGACCGGGGTCGTAGTGGGGGCCAGCTGTGGTCACTCAATTAGGATGAACTGCAAAGAATGGGGCAGACAATCTCCATAAAGTTGGTGGCTATTCCAATCCTTAGATTTACCAAACCAGCATAAAACAGTTTCTCTATGACCTTACTGGTTACTCCGAAATCCAAACAACACAGTTCCCTTAAAGCGTTCCAGCCTCAGGCCTCCATCCAGGTACCCACATCAAATATGATGAACATTTCTGTAAATCTTATTTCATAATATAAAAGAAAAGGTTCTACCAATCCTGAAGGATCGGACACATAGTCTAATGTCCAAATCTCATATTCAGGGCGCACCAGCATAACTGGGACATCAGTCTTGCGACTCAAACTTCACCTGATGAAGTCTAAGCAGATCTGAGATGACAGAATCAGGACACAAAGATCTTTTATACAATTTCATGTCTTTTAACAAGTCGGAGTTCCTCAGGGAACAAAGGTAATTAGGATGACTTTGAAGGAGGTCCATCACTGGTACTTAGCTATACTAATTAACATACGGCCATTCACAGTACATTTCAAAGAGACATGACTACTGAGATATCAACTGTTTACAATTCGTTTACATGATAGGATGTCCTTTGGAGCTCTGAACTATCAGAACACAGCATAGACAGGGACTGTTGATAGCATTGTCCACCAGACTCCTCTTCTTTTTCCTTTAATGCAGCAGCACTTTGCAGAGGAGGACGACACAGAGGCATATTGTGAGGCTTTATACTGATTCAAGGGATCCTTTACCCAGTTCCAACTCAGTCTCCTAACTGGTTCTCCTGAGATATTACTAACCTTGAGAGATTGCAAGACACTTTCCATAGTGCCCACCCAGCCGCAGTTTTCACAGCCCTTTTATTTAAGTTAGATTTCATATTATTGCAATACGCTTCTGTGACATTATTGATATAATCTGGGACCATATAGAACATGGGTTGTAACCAAGGTCCTGTAGTGGCACCAAATCTTATGTAAAGGGGGTCATATAAGGTGTCTAAGACCAGGTTATAGGTTGCTGGTTATGATTATGCTGTCTGTATGTCTGTATCATGTTATAGTTGAAGTTATTAGTATTGGATCTATACTGTCTGTATTTCAAATTTGCACTGTGTTTCTGGGAAACATCCCAGACAAGCTGGTGTTAGCTCTGCCTAGCCTGCTTGATGGCCCTTTAAGGACCATCAGCTACACAACTGACCTATTGAGAGGAGGCAGATACGCCTTGTGACTCAGCAGGGTGTGCAGGGACTTACCCATGTGACTCCAGACTCCATTTTGCTGTAATTTTCCACAGTAAGAACAAAGAGGTTCTTACACCTGGAAGAGCCTATATAAGGCTCTTCCAGGTGGGCTCAAGGTGTGATCTGGTCAATTTCGGACAGCCTACCTATACCCTACCGAGAGCTCAAGGTGTAGGGTGACCAGATGCCAGAGGTGAAATATCGGGACACTGGGGCGGGGGGAGCAGAAAAAAGGAAAGAAAAAAAAAAGCAAGCTGGCAGTGGAGCAAAACAAAAAACAAAAAACCCAGGGGAGCACAGGAAAAATTGGTGGGGGCTGAGAACCCACTGGCAGCTCCACGCCCCGCCTCCCCCGTCAGCTTGCCTCTGCTCCGTCTGCACCTCCCCCCTCAGGGAGGAAGGGGGGCAGCACGCAGAGCCCTCCCCAGCCAGAGGGACCTGCACCTGCCAGGTGAGTCCCAGCAGTGCAAGTCTTACTGGAGCATCTCCTAGGAAGCATCCAGCAGGCAGGTCCCGTCCCTCTGGCTCCTAAGGTCAAGCGGGTTGGGTCGGGTTGAGGGGAGCAGGGGAGCTCTCTGCCTGCTGCCAGTGCCAACAAGCCCCGCCCTTGCAGCACGCAGCGGAGACCTCCTCGACCCCTCTGTGCGTGCCTGGGGAGTGGGGCTGCAGCACTCTGCAGGCTCCTGCCGGCTGGCGGGCTGGCACCAGGAGCTCAGCTGCGTTGCCCCAGGGCCCAGGAAGAAGAGGTGAGCAGCGCTGGCAGCGCCGGCTTGCGTCCTCCACCAGACGGTCCCCCAATATCAGGACAAAGTGCGTCCCGACCAATGTAAAGTCGGGACGGGGGACAAGTCCCCTAATATCGAGACGTCTGGTCACCCTATCAAGGTGTGACCCAATCAATTTAGGCACCTCCACTCTTTCCCTACTGAGGGCTCAAGGTGTAAGCCACCTATTTTTACCCATGGGGCTCAGGAAGAAACCTGGCCAATTTAAGTGCCAGCCCTTTCCCTCAGGGCTCAGGGCTCTACTGGTCTGCAGAACCTTTTCCCAGAAAGAAAACTTTTCCTTTTACACAGTTGTGCTCTAAACATCTATTTATTAGCAACGCACACAGAACACGTATACCAAGCAAATCTCTTATGCTCACCACTCCCAGTATCCAGATAAATTTCAGCTAATGGCTATGCAGGATTCATTCATTGGGGCTTCCCAGCGATGCCTCTGCATGTCTTGGACGTACAGCAGGGTCAGAGTTCCAGGAGCCAGATGTTGAACTGCAATCCAGAAATGGTTCCCAAAGAGCACTGCTTTTCATTTACATTCTTTAGGTAAGACTACCTTCCTCCTTCACATTTACTGAACCTATCACAATATCTCACACCCATAAATAATAGAAATTTTAACCAATTACGCACTGGCACCATGTGTGTCCTCCTTCCTGCCCAAGTTCTTTACATTTTCTCTTTCATGCCCAAATGGTAACTGTTTGTGCAGAGGGTCAGCATAAAATGCTGGTCAGAGTTCATCTTACCATTTGTTGAGTCTCTTTCTGTGTCCTCCCTAATTTCCCAGCGCCTGGGCGTCTCCACTTTACCGCTTTGGTGGGTATAACTCTCGTTAGGGACATTCCTGAGGTGGGGGGGCTTTAACAGCAGCAGAACATTCTTTTCTCTTTTCTTTTATTTTAGTGGTGAACTCCTGAGTTTCACTCAAGGCTCCTTTAATACGCGGAGAGAGGGGGCGTTAATCAGGTCTCAGGCCTACAGCAGGATGACAAGCACTTCTGCTTCGTCCCCTGGAAGGTCATAAAAATGCAGGACTGGTGAAGAAATTTCCTCCCCGGGTGGCTCCTTGGAGCAAATTTGGCAGCTCCAATACAGGCTGATAGGAAGGTTCATTAGACTCCATGCCACCCCCAGAGAACCCAGGAGTCCTGGCTCCCAGCCCCCCCTGCTCTGAAACAATAGACCCCACTCCCCTCCCAGAGCTGAGGACAGACCCCAGGAGTCCTGGCTCCCAGCCGCCATGATGCACCCACAAGATCACACTCCCATCCTGCAGAGTTCACCCAGATGAAGATGTAGGTAGGTACCTACGTGGATACTCAGAATGGACTAAGGGGAATAGCAGGGGCTCCGAGACAGGACCCCAAAGGATCATTCCCCCGACTTTTCCTGTTTTGCACTCAGCGGGGTGTGTGAGGGTGACCCCATTAGCTATTGACCAGAGCTGGGTATCATAATGACAGAGTCTCTTCACAGAGAGCCACATTTCTGAAGCGTTAGGACCTCATGTGACAGGCTGCCCCCTGGGGGGGGCTGGGCCAACCTTGCCCCCCGCAAACTGACTTCTCCAGTCACACTCACGCCACCAAAACAGCTCTGGAAATCCTGGCCCCAGTAACGCTGGCTGATGGGGCATCTTCCCTGGAAGAATTTCAGCCCCTTCGAAAATTATATCTCAAAACTTCAAGTCCTTCTCGGATGAAAAGATGCAGATCTCTGGAGCTAGTCACAACATTTTCTCCCCCAAAAAGGGCTTGTTGAATATTTTTCTCTGCCCGTCCCACAATATTTCCCCCTGCCTCCACTCCCACCCACCCACTCCCTTTCCTTCCACCTCAGACCAATCCCTGTAGCCCCCCAGTCCCCACACCCCTTCCCCCCTCCATCCCTACTCCCTTCCTCCACCTCTGCTCCCCTCCTGCCCCCCTACCCAGACCCCTCCCCTCTCCTCCTAGTAGGCTCCATTCCTGGTCCCCCCTCTCATCCTCCAGTCCCTTGTTCACCTCTCCCTGGCCCTTCCATTCCCTGTTCACCCCCATCCCGGCATTCCACTCCCCACTCTCCCAGTCCCCCTCAGCACCCTGCCTTCCCCCATTCTCCCCCTCTTCCCACCCATCACAGCACCTCAGGTGTCCCCCCTCCAGGCTCCGCTCCCCCTCCTGTCTCCCACGGCAACAGGTGGCCCGGCCTAGCCACGCGCCCCCATGGCCCAGGCAGACCAGGATGCTGACACAGGCCGTGAGGGCCAAGATGACCAGAGCCATGTGCTTGTCGGCCTGGCCCCGCACGGCGCACTCGAGGGCAGGGGGGCAGGCCGGGGTGCCGGGGAAGCAGGGGAAGGTGGGCCCTGATACCATGGGAAGCTGCCGGGCCAGCAAGGCCCAGAGGAAGCCAATCTCAGTAGCCAGCAGTGCGACGATGCACACGGTGAAGACTCCAGCATGCCAGAGCGGCTGGACAGCCATGTAGGGTCCTGCCGGTGAACTGATCACACTGCTGATGCCAACCATGTTGTCTCTGGCAGCCACATTGGTCGCACCAACCAGCTTTGGGGTGGTGGCCATGTTGGAATCTCCCACTGGCTGGATCTTGGCAGCCATGCTGGATTTAGTGGCCATGTTGGATTCCCCAACCACCTTGGGTCTGGCAACCATCTTGGATTCTCCCAGCAGCCTGACCGTGGCAGCCATGTTGGATTTAGTGGCCATGTTGGATTCTCCTCCCATCTTGGGTCTGGCAGCCACATAGGATTCTACCGCCAACCTGTGCTCGGTGGCCTTGTTGCATGTGGCCGACGCCGCGACCTCCTGCCCCCCCTTGCCGTGAGGATCCTCTTTGGGTACAGCATTCTGAGGACGGTGACGGGGATCAGGGCAATGAGGAAGGAGAAGCCCCAGGTGGGCAGGACGGGTGCCAGGAAGTGGCGGGTTGTAGCAAGACCGAGGTGCAGAAGGTCCGGGTCTTCCGCCTCCTGGCCAGGTGCTGCCAGGCACACGCCATATCCTGCTGGGCACTCTCCCACGGCGAACTGGCAAAGTACATGGCCAGCAGGCGCAGGCCCAGCAGAAAGTACCAGTGCTGCAGGCCCTGCCACTGCACGGCCCCCGACAACACCGACAGCACCGGGTGCAGGAGGCTCACCAGGGTGGAGATAATGATCATCTGCCGGGAGACAGGCATGGCATGGAGTGACACAGGGGACAGGAGGGGACGGTAACACGACCCTCATGCCACCCGCTGGAGAGGCATCTGGCGGCTTTTATTTGTTTGGGTTCCCTTCTTTCTGTCTGTCCCACGGCTGGCACAACACTGAGACCTGACACCGGCATAGGCCGCAACACCCGAGCAACGTAGTTAAACCCGACCTAACCCCAGTGTAAACAGCACTAGGTCAAGGGCAGAAATCTTCTCTCTGCCGAGCTGCCGCCTCTCGGGGAAGTGGATTCACTAGGTCCACAGGAGAACCCCTCCAGTAGGCGCCAGTCGTGTCAACGCGGAGGAGCTACAGCTGTGACACTCGGCGCTTCAAGACCAAGCCCTTAGATTCCTAGATTCTAAGGCCAGAAGGGACCATTGGGGTCATCTAGTCTGACTCCTGTATGGCACAGGCCAGAGACCTGCCCTGAATTCATTCCCATTTAAACTTCCCTTCTCTCCTTCTCCCTCCCTTCTTCTCTTCAATTTGCCTCCTCCTCCTTCCCTTCTTCCCTTCATTTCGCCTTCTTCTTCTGTTCATCCTTTTTTCATTCATTCTTCCCATTATTGTAATAATTTTTTATTATGGCCACACCTACAGACCTGGACCGAGATCGGGGCCCCGATGGCTCCAGGTGCTGCACCAATTTTCCCTCCCTAAACCGAGGTCTGGTCCAGCACTGTGCTGAGCACTGCGCAGACGCCCCTCCACCCCGTCAGGCCAAGATCAGGGTCCCCGTCTCCATGGGCCCTGCACAGACGCCCCTCCACCCCCTCAGGCCAAGAGCAGGGTCCCCGTCTCCCCGGGCCCTGCACAGACGCCCCTCCACCCCGTCAGGCCAAGATCAGGGTCCCCGTCTCCCTGGGCCCTGCACAGACGTCCCTCCACCCCCTCAGGCCAAGATCCAGGTCCCCGTCTCCCTGGGCCCTGCACAGACGCCCCTCCACACCCTCAGGCCAAAGTCAGGGTCCCCGTCCCCCCAGGCACTGAACAGATGCCCAGTGAGAGGCAGTCCCTGCCCCCAAGAGCCCCCACTCTTCTTTTCTCAGTCCCTCCTGCTCTCTGTCTCAGCTCAGCCCAGCTTCCAGTAGATTCCCATCCCCTCTCACACACACCCCATTTCCCTGATACCTTTGGCTGAGATTCTCTCCTCTCTCACTCTCTGACACTCTGTTCTCTCCTTCGCCCTGGGATCCTCTATCTCTCCAGGCTATGGGATCCCAACCCCAGGGTGAGGGGAGCTGCAATTCTACCCGCAGGACCAGCGTACGTGGAGTAAAGCAGCCAGAGAAGGGGAAGCCGCACACCGAGAGAAATGCCAGTGCTATCATCAAACCATTAACATCTTCCCACACAGCTGGCTCCCCGCCCTTTCCCAGATCAGCTGGCAGAGGGATTATCTGCTCCACCTATTCTGGGAGGGATCACTGCTGGGATACAGCCCAGGAATCCTGCCCAAACTCCCACGGTGGAAGTAAAAGCCAGTAGTCCAGAATCTCAGCCAACCCTGCTCCAATCCACTAGACCCCACTCCGCTTGCACAACCTGGGATAGAACCCAGGAGTCCTGGCTCCCAGCCCCCACCCCCTGCTGTAACCCATTAGACTCCACTCTCCTCCCTGAGCTGGGGATAGAAAATCTTAAATTGAATTATGAACAAATAGGAAAAATTTATGCCTATATTTTTATTGACAGAGCAAATTGAGGCTATACACTCAATTCAATTCATCCCTGTGCCCCACCCCAGAGGTGGCTGCATGTCAGCACTGGGAAAGGGACACCTTGGTATGCAGGATCTGAACAGCTCTCCCTGATAGCTAGCTGAGGAGGGGAGAACACTTCAGGACCAGACTGTTTACATGAACACACCTATGCTGCCTATGTACACCGCAGACCAAACTGTGCGGCCCAAAGTGATCAACTCTGGCTGGGGTTGGGTTACAAATCACTTTAGTACTGAACGCTGAAGGGAGTGAAATTGTATCGTTATTGTAGGGGTAAAGGGGAGGAGAACTGTGCTTAGCGTGTCCTGAGTGAGGGGCTCACCTCCAACTGAAATGAACTTGCTAAGCCAGAGGCTTGGCTGCAGGCCACTGTGAAAGTAAGAGGGGTGGGGACAAGTGCCAGGCTATGTGGGCGCTACCTCAGAACGCCAGGCATGGGGAAACCTGCCCCTCCCCTGTTCAAAGACAGAGCTAAGCAGGGCTCCCTTAGGAGTCTTTTGTTTTATTAAGTGCTCACTAGAGCTCAAATCAGTTGTCAGAGTTTCTGCCCAACCTCCTTCCGCAATGAAGTTCCTCCACTAGGAGCTAACAATCTCTGAGAGCTGAAAATCACTAAGAGCCAGAGGGAAACCTCTAGAGACTGACCTGAAGAGGGAGCAATTTCCTAATTTCCTCCCTACACCTCCCTCGCTGCAAACTGAGCCAATTTCTTCTTCTCCTCCCACCGTGGACGTGCAGCACAACTCATCACCATCCTCTTTAGAGCAGCCCTTGATGTATATGAAGGCGGTTCTATCCCCTTTCAGTCGTCTCCTCTCTACATGGGACACTCCCAGTTCTTTCAATCTTTCTTTAAAGCTCATGTTTTCCAAACTGCTGATCATTTTGGTTGCTCTTCTCTGGACTTTCTCCAATCTCTCCACATCTTTCTTAAAGTACAGGGCCTTCAGATACAGATGGGAGGTCTTTCTAGAAGACACTTCAGCCAAACCCAGATTATCAGGCTCAGTACAGGTCTAACTGAGTGAAATGTAATGGGTTGTGCTACAAGGAGGCCAGACTAGGTGATCTGATGGTCCAATCTGGCCTTCAGCTGTCAAAATAGCACACTTGACAGGGTGGTGTGGTGCAGAAAGGTCCAGCAGGATTAGCATGGAGGTCTGCTCTCACCCTTTGATAGCTGGAGATTATCCATGAGTGCCACCAAAGCAGCTTCAATTCCATGTCCTGGCCTTCAGAGAAGGAGGGGTTCAGTGGAGAGGCACAAGAACAACTGTAGAGTTAGACAACACCCCGATCATGAGAGACTTAAGGAGCTCAGTCTGTTCAGCTGAACAGAGAGATGGTAAAAGGGAGATTTGATCCCACATGGGCATAAGGATCCATGCACTAGAACAGGGGTTAGCAAACTTTTTGGCCTGAGGGCCACATCGGGATGGGGAAATTGCTTGCAGAGCCATGAATGTAGGGCTGGGGCAAGGAGTTGGGGTGCGGGAGGGAATGTAAGGTATGGGAGGGGGGTGCAGTGTGCAGAAAGGGGCTACGGGCAAGGGGTTGGGGCAGAGGAGGGGTGCAGAGTGTACGAGGGGTTTCAGGGCAGGGAGTTGGGGTGCAGGAGGAGGTGCACAGTGCAGGAGGGGGCTCAGGGTAATGGTGCAGGAGGGGTGCAGGGTGCGGGAGGGAGCTCAGGGCAGGGGGTTGGGGTGCTGGAGGAGTGCAGGAGGGTAAGCAGTTAGGATGTGGCGTGCAGGAGGGGCTCGGGGTGCATGCTCTGGCCCGGCACCTCTTACCTGGAGTGGTTCTGGGGTGGCAGTGGCGTGCACTGGGGCCAGGGCAGGCTCCCTGCCTGCCTGCCCTGACCCCACGCCGGGAAGCGGCCGGCACCATGTCCCTGCGGCCCCTGTGGGAAGGGGCGCAGAGGGCTCCGCGTGCCTGTGGGTACCTCCCCTGAAGCTCCCATTGGCCGTGGTTCCCCATTCCTGGCCAATGGGAGTTTCGGGGGAGGTACCCACAGGCGCGCAGAGCCCTCTGCCCCCCCACCCCCAGGGGCCCTAGGGAAGTGGTGCCGTCCGCTTCTGGGAGCGGTGCAGGGCCTGCAGCATCACAGGGGTGGCAATCCCATAGGCCAGATCCAAAGCCATGAGGGGCCAGATCCAGCCCACAGGCCGTAGTTTGTCCACCCCTGCACTAGAACCTGGAGCTGCAAAGCCTGGGAGGGCGACACTCCCACGGCACCACTGGCAGGGCATGTGGCGCCACCTCCTGGGAGCACTGCAGTGAGTAGGCACCACAGGAAGTACCGCCAAAGGACCCAGAGTGACAGTACACTGCGACCCCGTTCAGTCAAGCGCACTATTTATCCCTGGAGGGTACCCCAGGAGGTTGTCTGGATAACTACACAGATGTCTGGCCTGCTGAGCCTCCAAAGCTCGCCATGTTTCCTGGTCTCCAGCCTGGCATTACTTCTGACCTCTGGTCTCTGACCCCAGCCTGACTCTGACCCTGATTCTTGCTTTTGAACCCAGCTCCAGTGATTCCTCCAGCTCCTGCTCAATGACTACCGTCCTTGATGTGTGGCCCCCTGCCCAGCAGTGATGCTAGGCCAGACCACCTACGGTCTGGTTCCTTAGAAAGGGCAACAAAGCTTTGATAATGAGCTCTTCAATCTAGCAAACAAAGCTGTGTCCAGATCCAACAGCTGGAGGTTGGAGCTAGACAAATTCAGACTGGAAATAAGGCACAAAGGTTTAACAGTGAGAAGACTTAGCACTGAAATAACCATAGACCAAAGGTATAATAGGCCAGGGGAGGCTGGCTGACCCACACTCTGCCCTCTCCCCAAAAGCCAGTGGGGCATCAGCTCCAGCCAGAGGTCAGTAGGTGGTGGGGGCTGGCTGGCGGCCCGGCACTGTGGCTGGCAGGCGACAAGGCACTGGGGCCAGCACTGGGGCTGAGGGATGGCCCAGTGGTGGCCTGGTGCTGGGGCTGGCCAGCAGCTCAGGTCAAGCTGGGGGGGGCTTTGGGCTCTGGCAAATGGGGGGTGGTAGGGGCGGGGCCTCAGGTGGAAGGAACAGGATCGCATGGCTAGCCTTCCCAAAGGGGGGCTCAGGCGCTGCCCATGATGGGCAAAGTGAATAGTTCATCACTGGCCATTTTTAAATCTAGATGGAACATTTTTCTATTAGCTCTACTTCCAAAAGGAATTAATTCAGGGCAGTGCTATGGTCTGGCTTATACAGGACAGACAAGGTGGTCACAGGGGTCCCGGCTGACCTTAAAATTTACAAATCAGGCTGTGCTGGGGGCTAGGATATTAGCTTCCACATGTTACCCCATAAATCAGATTTTGGGGTGCCCCCAGAATAGCCCACCTAATGCCTCCTTAATCTCTTCTCCCTGAGGTATGGGGCTGCAGAGTGGCTAAGGAATAACTGGAGGACACGGCTACACCTCTCCCGAATGACTGTCAGGCGCAGTACTCTTCCCGAAACAGGGCCCCTCTCGACTCAACTCCTGACACAAGAACAATCTAAACCCTAACCCCTTCCCAGCTAAAGCACTTCAAGCCACCTTCCCATCTACTCTTTGAAATGCTACTTGGTGAAGCAGGGGGCTCTGCCCTCCCACTTCTTATCGGCAATGGAGGGCAGGGCCAGAGAGGTATAGTGGGGGGTGGGGCCTTGGGGAGAAGGGGTCTGGGGAAAGGGGCAGTGTGGAGGCAGAGCCTCAGGGGCCATGGTTCTGGTGCCTGCGACGTGCCCCCCCTCACTTTTAGGGCACTTCTGCTGCTGGAGAAGTGATGTGCCCTGCTTACGGTGACGAGATGTTCAAAGGGCGGTGAGAGCAGTGCTTAGCTGTTCATTGTGTTACACATCGAACCCCCTCTCACAACCCCCCCACGCACACACACACCCAACACTTCACGACCCCCGGCACGCACACTGACACGCTAACACTGCCCTGTGCTGTGTCTGCACCACAGCGCTGGCTGACAGGCTCACTCGGTGTGCTGCCTGCTCGGCCCGCACCCCATCTGCCTGGCGGTGCCCCTCACAACCCCCCCGTCTGTCTGCTCCGCCATACTGCCCCCACCCAACTCCACAGCCCCACAGCCGCCGACCCCCCTCGGCCAGGCACTCGCTTTATACCAGTTCCTCCGACCAACCTTCACACGCGGGGCCTCGGGCGCCCCCTGCACCCGCCAATCCCCCACAGCCAGGCACTCGCTTACCCGTCCCTCCAACCCTCCTTCACACACAGGGCCTTGGGCCCTGATCTGGGACTAGGGTTTTTTACTTCAAAAGGGCTAACTTTAAAGAATTAAGGAAATTAGTTAGGGAAGTGGATTGGACTGAAGAACTTGTGGATCTAAATGCGGAAGAGGCCTGGAATTACTTTAGGTCAAAGCTGCAGAAACTATCAGAAGCCTGCGTCCCAAGAAAGGGGAAAAAAGCCATAGGCAGGAGGTGTAGACCAAGCTGGATGAGCAAGCATCTCAGAGAGGTGATTAAGGAAAAGCAGAAAGCCGACAAGGAGTGGAAGAAGGGTGGGATTAGCAAGGAAAGCTACCTTAGTGAGGTCAGAACATGTAGGGATAAAGTGAGAAAGGCTAAAAGCCATGTAGAGTTGGACCTTGCAAAGGGAATTAAAACCAATAGTAAAAGGTTCTATAGCCATAAAAATAAGAAGAAAACAAAGAAAGAAGAAGTGGGACCGCTGAACACTGAGGATGGAAAGGAGGTTAAGGATAACCTAGGCATGGCCCAATATCTAAATAAGTACTTTGCCTCAGTCTTTAATAAGGCTAATGGGGAGCTTAGGGGTATGGAAGGATGACAAACGGGAATGAGGATATGGAGGTGGATATTACCACATCTGAGGTAGAAGCCATACTTGAACAGCTTAATGGGACTAAATCGGGGGGCCCAGAAAATCTTCATCTAAGAATATTAAAGGAACTGGCGCATGAAATTGCAAGCCCGTTAGCAAGAATTTTTAATGAATCGGTAAACTCAGGGGTTGTACTGTACGACTGGAGAATTGCTAACATAGTTCCTATCTTTAAGAAAGGGAAAAAAAAGTGATCCGAGTAACTATAGGCCTGTTAGTTTGACATCTGTAGTATGTAAGGTCTTGGAAAAAATTTTGAAGGAGAAAGTAGTTAACGACATTGAGGTCAATGGTAATTGGGACAAATTACAACGTGGTTTTACAAAAGGTAGATTGTGCCAAACCAACCTGATCTCCTTCTTTGAGAAGGTGACAGATTATTTAGACAAAGGAAATGCAGTAGATCTAATTTACCTCGATTTCAGTAAGGCATTTGACGTGGTTCCACATGGGGAATTATTAGTTAAATTGGAAAAGATGCGGATCAATATGAAAATTGAAAGGTGGATAAGGAACTGGTTAAAGGGGAGACTACAACGGGTCATACTGAAGGGTGAACTGTCAGGCTGGAAGGAGGTTACTAGTGGAGTTCCTCAAGGATCAGTTTTGGGACCAATCTTATTTAACCTTTTTATTACCGACCTTGGCACAAAAAGCGGGAATGTGCTAATAAAGTTTGCGGATGACACAAAGCTGGGAGGTATTGCTAACACAGAGAAGAACCGGGATATCATATAGGAAGATCTGGATGATCTTGTAAACTGGAGTAATAGTAATAGGATGAAATTTAATAGTGAAAAGTGCAATGTCATGCATTTAGGGATTAATAATAAGAATTTTAGTTATAAATTAGGGACACATCAGTTGGAAGCAACAGAGGAGGAGAAGGACCTTGGGGTATTGGTTGATCACAGGATGACTATGAGCTGCCAATGTGATATGGCCGTTAAAAAAGCTAATGCAGTTTTAGGATGCATCAGGCAAAGTATTTCCAGCAAAAATAAGGAGGTGTTAGTACCGTTATATAAGGCACTGGTGAGACCTCATCTGGAATACTGTGTGCAGTTCTGGTCTCCCATGTTTAAGAAGGATGAATTCAAACTAGAACAGGTCCAGAGACAGGCTACTAGGATGATCTGAGGAATGGAAAACCTGCCTTATGAAAGGAGACTCGAAGAGTTTGGCTTGTTTAGCCTAACCAAAAGAAGGTTGAGGGGGGATATGCTTGCTCTTTATAAATATATCAGAGGAATTATTATTAGGGAGGGAGAGGAATTATTTAAGCTTAGTACCAACGTAGACACAAGAACAAATGGGTATAAACTGGACACTAGGAAGTTTAGACTTGAAATTAGATGAAGGTTTCTAACCATTAGAGGAGTGAAGTTCTGGAACAGCCTTCCAAGGGGAGTAGTGGGGGCAAAAGACATATCTGGCTTTAAGACTAAGCTTGATAAGTTTATGGAAGGGATGGTATGATGGGATAGCTTAATTTTGGCAATTGATCTTTGATTATCAGCAGATAAGTATGCCCAGTGGTCTGTGATGGGATGTTGGATGGGATAGGATCTGGATTACTGCAGAGAATTCTTTCCTGAGTGCTGGCTGGTGAGTCTTGCCCACATGCTCAGGGTTTAGCTGATCGCCATATTTGGGGTCAGGAAGGAATTTTCCTCCGGGGCAGATTGGCAGAGGCCCTGGAGGTTTTTCGCCTTCCTCTGCAGCGTGGGGCATGGGTCACTTGCTAGTGGATTCTCTGCAGCTTGAGGTCTTCAAACCACAATTTGAAGACTTCAATAACTCGGACAAAGGTTAGGGGGTGGTTATAGAAGTGGATGGGTAGGATTTTGTGGCCTGCTTTGTGCAGGAGGTCAGACTAGATGATCATATTGGTCCCTTCTGACCCTAAAGTCTATGAGTCTATGAGACCCCCCACGGCCAGGCACTCGCTTTATACCCTTCCCTCCTACCCACCTTCACACACGGGGCCTCGGGCGCCACCCCACACCCGCTGACCCCCCACGGCCAGGCACTCGCTTTATACCCATCCCTCCGACCCACCTTCACATGCCGGGCCTCAGGCGCCCCCCGCACCCGACCCCCCAGGGCCCAAGCTGTCCTCGCTCCACGTGACCGGTGGGTGCGAGGGGCCCCAGCAGCCAGGCCCAGGCTCAGGAGCTGGACAGAGCCACTCCCCGCAGTGTAGCGGCTGCCGGGGCCCGGCTCCAAGCTCGCCAGGGGTGGGGTGGGGCTTACCTGGGCGGGGGGCAGCTCCCACCGCCGCAGCCAGGCACCTCCCAGCCCAGGGGGGAGAGACTCTGGCCCCGCCCCTTCCTATCTGGATCCTGCTCTGGCGGCTGCTGCGGGGGCGCTGGGCACGTGGCTTCCTCCCACGTCTTCACTTTCTGTTTGCAAACGGCCTGTTGTAGCTTCAGACTAGTTCACCTTCCATTGGCTCAGTTAGTTACATGTCAATCATTGTTTCCCACCTCTCTTTCCCGCCAGGGCCGCCAGCTGACCTTTGCCCCACATGCCATTGCCCGTAGGGGCTGCCGTGTCCTTACCCCCTTTTCCCACCAGGCGCCCGTCAGCCTGTGCCCGGCGTGGAGCCACGCGTCTCCCAGCTGGCAGCCAGGCACACAGGCCGGTCCCAGCTCCCTGCGTCCCAATGAGCTCCGGGAATGGGGGCGGCTGGGCCCTGGTTCCCTGGCACAGCTTCCCCCAAGGGCGGCGAGCTCATAACCTCTGCTGCTTCGTTCTCTGCAAGTGCCTAAAAACGGGACTGCTCGGAAAGACCTGCCTGGCTGGCTCCACAGGGCAAATTTTGCAGCTTCAATACAGGCTGATAGGAAGGTTCACTAGACCCCACTCCACCCCCAGAGAACCCAGGAGTCCTGGCTCCCAGCCCCCCTTGCTCTAACCCACCAGCCCCCCTCCCCTTCCCTCCCCTCCCAGAGCCAGGAGAGAACCCAGGAGTCCTGGCTCCCAGCCCCCTCTGCTCTAATCCACTAGACCCCACTCCCCACAAATAAACTTCTCCAGTCCCACTTGTGCCACCAAAACAGCCGTGGAAATCCTGGCCCCAGTAACGCTGGCTGATGGGGCATCTTCCCTGGAAGAATTTCAGCCCCTTCGAAAATTGTATCACAAACCTTCAAGTCCTTCCCGGATGAAAAGATGCAGATCTCTGGAGCTAGTCACAACATTTTCTCCCCCAAAAAGGGCTTGTTGAATATTTTTCTCTGCCCGTCCCACAATATTTCCCCCTGCCTCCACTCCCACCCACCCACCCCCTTTCCTTCCACCTCAGACCAATCCCTGTAGCCCCCCAGTCCCCACACCCCTTCCCCCCTCCATCCCTACTCCCTTCCTCCACCTCTGCTCCCCTCCTGCCCCCCTACCCAGACTCCTCCCCTCTCCTCCTAGTAGGCTCCATTCCTGGTCCCCCCTCTCATCCTCCAGTCCCTTGTTCACCTCTCCCTGGCCCTTCCATTCCCTGTTCACCCCCATCCCGGCATTCCACTCCCCACTCTCCCAGTCGCCCCTCAGCACCCTGCCTTCCCCCATCTCCCCCTCTTCCCACCCATCACAGCACCTCAGGTGTCCCCCCTCCAGGCTCCGCTCCCCCTCCTGTCTCCCACGGCAACAGGTGGCCTGGCCTAGCCACGCGCCCCCATAGCCCAGGCAGACCAGGATGCTGACACAGGCCGTGAGGGCCAAGATGACCAGAGCCATGTGCTTGTCGGCCTGGCCCCGCACGGCGCACTCGAGGGCAGGGGGGCAGGCCGGGGTGCCGGGGAAGCAGGGGAAGGTGGGCCCTGATACCATGGGCAGCTGCCGGGCCAGCAAGGCCCAGAGGAATCCGACCTCAGTGGCCAGCAGCACAGCGATGCACGCGGTGATGACGCCAGCACACCATGGCGGCTGGGCGGCCATGTCAGGTCCTGCCAGTGACCCAGTCACACCACTTAGGCCAATCGTGCTGGCTCTGGTAGCCACATTGGTTGCGCCAACCAGCTTTGGGGTGGTGGCCATGTTGAAGTCTCTCACCAGCTGGATCTTGGCAGCCATGTTGGATTTAGTGGCCATGTTGGATTCCCCAACCACCTTGGGTCTGGCAACCATCTTGGATTCTCCCAGCAGCCTGACCGTGGCAGCCATGTTGGATTTAGTGGCCATGTTGGATTCTCCTCCCATCTTGGGTCTGGCAGCCACATAGGATTCTACCGCCAACCTGTGCTCGGTGGCCTTGTTGCATGTGGCCGACGCCGCGACCTCCTGCCCCCCCTTGCCGTGAGGATCCTCTTTGGGGTACAGCATTCTGAGGACGGTGACGGGGATCAGGGCAATGAGGAAGGAGAAGCCCCAGGTGGGCAGGACGGGTGCCAGGAAGTGGCGGTTGTAGCAGACCGAGGTGCAGAAGGTCCGGGTCTCCGCCTCCTGGCCAGGGCTCCAGGCACACGCCATATCCTGCTGGGCACTCTCCCACGGCGAACTGGCAAAGTACATGGCCAGCAGGCGCAGGCCCAGCAGAAAGTACCAGTGCTGCAGGCCCTGCCACTGCACGGCCCCCGACAACGCCGACAGCACCGGGTGCAGGAGGCTCACCAGGGTGGAGATAATGATCATCTGCCGGGAGACAGGCATGGCATGGAGTGACACAGGGGACAAGGAGGGGACGGTAACACGACCCTCATGCCACCCGCTGGAGAGGCATCTGGCGGCTTTTATTTGTTTGGGTTCCTTCTTTCTGTCTGTCCCACGGCTGCACAACACTGAGACCTGACACCGGCATAGCCGCACACCCGAGCAACGTAGTTAACCCGACCTAACCCCAGTGTAAACAGCACTAGGTCAAGGGCAGAAATCTTCTCTCTGCCGAGCTGCCGCCTCTCGGGGAAGTGGATTCACTAGGTCCACAGGAGAACCCCTCCAGTAGGCGCCAGTCGTGTCAACGCGGAGGAGCTACAGCTGTGACACTCGGCGCTTCAAGACAAGCCCTTAGATTCCTAGATTCTAAGGCCAGAAGGGACCATTGGGGTCATCTAGTCTGACTCCTGTATGGCACAGGCCAGAGACCTGCCCTGAATTCATTCCCATTTAAACTTCCCTTCTCTCCTTCTCCCTCCCTTCTTCTCTTCATTTCGCCTTCTTCTTCTGTTCATCCTTTTTTCATTCATTCTTCCCATTATTGTAATAATTTTTTATTATGGCCACACCTACAGACCTGGACCGAGATCGGGGCCCCGATGGCTCCAGGTGCTGCACCAATTTTCCCTCCCTAAACCGAGGTCTGGTCCAGCACTGTGCTGAGCACTGCGCAGACGCCCCTCCACCCCGTCAGGCCAAGATCAGGGTCCCCGTCTCCATGGGCCCTGCACAGACGCCCCTCCACCCCCCTCAGGCCAAGGTCTTGGTCCCTGTCTCCCTGGTCCCCATTTCCCAGATACCTTTGGCTGAGATTCTCTCCTCTCTCACTCTCTGTCACTCTTTTCTCTCCTTTGTCCTGGGATCCCCTATCTCTCCAGGCTATGGGATCCCCACCCCAGGGAAGCTGCAGACAGAGAGAAATGTCAGATATGTCACCAAGACATCAACATCTTCCCACACACCCGGCTCCCCGCCCTTTCCCAGATCACCTGGCAAAGGAATCATCTTCTCCACCTATTGTGGAAGGGATCACTGCTGGGATGGAGGCCAGAAGTCCTGCCCCAACTCCCACGGGGAGGGCGAAGGGGCGGGAGGGGAGAAGAAGCCAGAAGTCTAGAATCCCAGCCAATGTCCTGCTCTAAAATGCTGGACCTCACTTGCCTCCCAAAGAACCCAGGAGTCCTGGCTTCCAGCCCCCCTGCTCTAACCATTAGACCCCACTCCTCACCCAGAGCCAGGGATACAAAATTTTAAGTGTAATTATGAATAAATAGGAAAAGATTGTGCTTATGTTTTTATCGAAAGAGCAAAGCAGTGCTATCACCTCAACTCAATGGCTTTTCTCTGCCCCATCCCAAAGGTGGCCATATGTCAGTGCCAGGCAAGGAGCTCCTGTATAAACAGCCCCACCACCCCACCCCACCCCAGAGACAGCTGCATCTCAGAACTGACTAATAGTGAGTCTGCAGCTTGAACCAAAGCAGACAGCACCGTGGCTTTGAACTACTCATATGCTTTCCGCTCTCCCACAGCTTCACCCCATCTTCCTCAGGTTCAGCTGTTCTTCCTTCGTGAGCTGATCCTTCCTCCCAGAGCACAGCCATCTTGTCTGCGATGACTGCAACACTACAGCACTACAGACACACGAGGTACTCAGAGACTCCACTATTGCAATATGACCGAGGCAGCGCTGGGTGGATTATTTCCCACAAACAGTGTATTTGCCCCCAAAGCTCCCGAAGCTCCTCGCCAATGTGGAGAATTCCAAAAAACGCCAAAGATTTCCTTTCAATATTTCCCAAACAAAATGTTGCAGCTTTTTCATTTTGAAATGGCATTTCAAGTAGAAAGTCAGCTAGATTGAACCAAAAAACCAAGCACAAAAAAGGGGTCAAAACCGCCCGAAAATGAAATCTTCTGACTTTTGGTTTCCAAATGAAGGTTCATTTTCATATTTAACCAATTTCATCTCCCAAAATACCACCCAAAAAGGGTAAATATCACCCATAACCTAAATATTTTGGCTTCCCATTTGGAAACAACATTTTATTTCAAGATGTAGCCAGATTTAACAAAGAACTCCACCAAACAAAACCCCACACAAAATAGGGATAAAGAATGCCCCAGTGCCCCCAATATGAAATATTTCAACTTCTAATTTCCAAAGGATCTTTTGTTTCCAGATTTAGCCAAAATCTGAAAAGGCATTCAAAGCACCAGAAAGAAACAGTTCTTTCTGCCCAAGTTGTCATTTTTTGCTGTTTCATTTTGCTGAGAAATACAGAATATTTGTTTCTTTCTCGTTTTCCAGTTTGGCCACTAAACTTAAAAAAACCCAATGATCATTTGCCCGGGTTGAGACAGAGACTATGAACAAATCAAAGACTACTGTATAAATAACCTATATAGCAATCTGGTCGGCTAGCAATTGTATTCCTGACGCAATGGGTGAGATAAGAATGCTCCCTACAGGAACTAACGGCAATGGACGTAATTAATGCAAATCCCTAAGGCACATAAGAAGGCTTTAGACATGTCACCCGCTGGGGAAACAACCCCCAGACTGCTCCGACCTGGTCCCAAGGCCTTAGCAGACAGAAGACTTGAACCTGGATAAGATAACAGTTCTGGATCCATCCAAGAACTGAAGGACTAGATACTTTCACCAACAGAACCAGGCCCTGTACGTAGTCTAGAAGGATTTTAGACCTGCCAAGATCTCCGGGTGGAAGGTGAGTGACACCTCATGAGCTCAGACCTGCCTATCAGCCATATATGTTCTTTTGTAAAATATCTCCTTGCTGTGAGGATGCTTTTGTTCTGAACCAATGGTACTTAGCTTAATGAACTTAACCCAGTCCTGGCAACCAGAGCGAACAGGAAGGCAGGGTTGGTGCTGATGTCAGATCTGCTGAGGGAATTTCAGGTCTGGAAGGAGAGCATTGCAGGACATGCATTGGCTGGACATATATTGCAGGACATGCATTGCAGGACATGCACTGGCTGCTTGTTGATGTATGTCAGTGTTGAATAGGATGGAGAAAGAGTCAATCCTTGGAGGATTGTACAGTTGAGGGGGATGACAAGAGAAGGACAGTTTCCCATCCCTACACTTTGGGTGTGTCCCTCTCAGAAGGCATCACACTATTGTAGCACCATCCCCGTGACATCTCCCACTTCTCTCAGGCAGGATACTGCTAGGGCAGTATTTTAAGTGTGAAGGTGAGTAACTACTGGAAGCAAATCCCAAGGGGACAGGTGCATTTTCCAGCCCTCGATGGAGCATCAGACATGTTTGTCTAACTTCTGCTTAGAAACCTCCAATGATGGAGATTCCACAGCCTCCCTGGGTACCGGCTCTAGTGCCGAGCGACCTTAGAGTTAGAAAGTTTTCACTAATTTCCTACCTACATCTCCCTCACTGCAAATTAAGCCAATTTCTTCTCCTCCCACCGTGGACGTGCAGCACAACTCATCACCATCCTCTTTAGAGCAGTCCTTGACATATTTGAAGGCGGTTCTATCCCCTTTCAGTTGTCTCCTCTCTACATGGAACACTCCCAGTTCTTTCAATCTTTCTTTAAAGCTCATGTTTTCCAAACTGCTGATCATTTTGGTTGCTCTTCTCTGGACTTTCTCCAATCTCTCCACATCTTTCTTAAAGTGCAGGGCCTTCAGATACAGATGGGAGGTCTTTCTAGAAGACACTTCAGCCAAACCCAGATTATCAGGCTCAGTACAGGTCTAACTGAGTGAAATGTAATGGGTTGTGCTACAAGGAGGCCAGACTAGGTGATCTGATGGTCCGGTCTGGCCTTCAGCTGTCAGAATAGCACACTTGACAGGGTGGAGTGGTGCAGAAAGGTCCAGCAGGATGAGCATGGATGTCTGCTCTCACCCCTTGATAGCTGGAGATTATCCATGAGTGCCACCAAAGCAGCTTCAATTCCATGTCCTGGCCTTCAGAGAAGGAGGGGTTCAGTGGAGAGGCACAAGAACAGCTGTAGAGTTAGACCACACCCCGATCATGAGAGACTTAAGGAGCTCAGTCTGTTCAGCTGAACAGAGATGGTAAAAGGGAGATTTGATCCCACATGGGCATAAGGATCCATACACTAGAACCTGGAGCTGCAAAGCCTGGGAGGGCCGACACTCCCACGGCACCACTGGCAGGGCATGTGGCGCCACCTCCTGGGAGCACTGCAGTGAGTAGGCACCACAGGAAGTACCGCCAAAGGACCCAGAGTGACAATACCCTGCAGCCCCCTGATTGGTCAAGCGCACTATTTAACCCTGGAAGGTGGCCCCAGAAGTTTTCTGGGTAACTACACAGATGTCAGGCCTGCTCTGACACCAGACGTCACCTTGTTTCCTGATCTCCAGCCTCTGATGACATTCTGACCCTCACTCCAGCCTGGTATTACCTTTGATCTCCAGTCTCTGACCTGAGCCTGATTCTGACCTCGATTCTTGCTTTTGAACCCAGCTCTAGCAATTCCTCTGACCCTGCTCACCAACTACTATCCTTCACGTGTGGACCCCAGCCCAAAAGTGATGCTAGGCCAGACCACCCACTCCCCAGAACCTTATGATGGGGAACAAAGCTCTGATAATACACTCTTCAGTCTAGCAAACAAAAGTGTGTCCAGATCCAACGGATGGAAGTTGGAGCTAGACAAACTCAGACCGGAAACCAGGCACAACATTTTCACAGTGAGGAATTAACACTGGGATAAGGCATAATGGATACTTCATCACTGGCCATTTTAAAATCTGATGGGATGTTCTTCTAAAAGTTCTATTTCCAAGAGGAATTAATTCAGGGCAGTCCTGTGACCTATGTTATACAGGAGATCAGAAGAGGTGGTCACAGGGGTCCCATCTGGTCTTAAAATTTATTAATCAGGCTGTGGTGGGCACTAGAAGATTAGCTTTTGTAGAGCTTGGAGTCGGATGTAGGCTTCTTTCTGAGAGTCCCGTGGAACAAGAGAGAACCGATGGAACCAGGGGACCATCCCCCAGCACCAGGCAAACTAACGTGTGTTGGAAGGAGGCATTTGCGGTTTCCTTCAGCGGTGGCTCTGATTGCTCATAATCCTTCCCGAAAAGTCCATCTCAGTTTCATGCATCTTTAGGCTGACTCTCTTAGGGTGCCCAGACCTTCCTTATGAGCTCCGGGCATGAAGGAGGAGCTGCTTGGCTCAGGTTGTCTGGAGAAGGCTTCCCCCAAGGGAGATGATATCAGCCAAGCAGGATGACAACCCCTGGTGCTTCGTTCTCTGAAAAGTCATAAAAACTCGGGACTGATGAAGAAATTACTTCCTTGAGTGGCTCCTTGGGGCAAGTTTAGCAGCTTCAATACAGGCTGATAGGAAGCTTCACTAGACCCCACTCCACCCCCAGAGAACCCAGGAATCCTGGCTCCCAGCCCCTGCCCCCCACTAGATGAGTTGGTTTCTGTTGGGACATCTGAGTCCTAAATCCCATCCCAGCCTCTAAACTTTAAGTTAAAATATGAAGATGCAGGAAAAATTTGCATGTAGGTTTTTATTCACAGAGCAAAGAAATAGCACTTCTCTGTTTCTCTGCCCCTCCCCAGAGGAGGCCATATCTGCATATCGGGTGAGGATCCCTGTATAAACATCCCCTGTGCCCCACCCCAGAAGTGGCTGTATCTGCACATTGGGCGAGGATCCCTGGATAAACATCCCCCACGCATCACCCCGGAGGCAGACACATCTCTGTGCAGGGCCAGGGGTCCCTTTATAACATGATAACTTTGGAACGCCACCTCACATTAATTCCAAAACTCCAGGGAATGTTCCAGGCATCGACGGGTAGAACTCTGTGGATTTGGGGGGGAATCAGGAAAGCTTTATGGGGAAAATGTGAGACACACTCAGCCCTCCCCCATCGGCCTCTGTCAGCTGAGTCAGCAGCTTCAAACACTTCTGCAATTGTCTCTAGATCAAAGCACCGCTTGTGGGTTGCAATTGGCATATTCCAGTATAACAGCCCCTTCCGGCCCAGCTGCGCCCACGGGGCTGTGGCGTGTGCCAGGCTGGCGCGTGGAATTGCTGATCTGCCAGACATCGGAGAAATAATTTAGCAAACAAGGAACAAGGTAGGGTGACCTATTTACATATCTAAATACGTCCTGGAAATCAAGGGGGGTGGGAGGGTGTCACGGAGTCCCCGGGTGATGCTCTGGAACCGCTCCCCACAAAGCCTCCTCTCCCTCGGAGCAGACTGTCTCCAGGGCAAGAAGCTCACACGTCTTCACCTCCTGGGTCTCTCCTGGGAGCATTCAGCATCCTCTGCCCCTCCGTGCACTTCCCACAGCGAGTCCGCCCAGGCGGGGTCCTGGGGAAGCCACCGGCTCCTGCACCCCTACTTCGCAGTCAGACGTGACTCTCAGCCAGCCAGTAACACAGAGGTTTATTAGACGACTGGAACACAGTCTAAAACAGAGCTTGTAGATACAGAGAATGGGACTCCTCGGCCAGGTCCATTCTGGGGCCCAGCGAGCCAGACCCCCTCGTCTGCCCTCACTCCCCGTCCCCAGCCAGGCCCCAACTGAAACACCCTCCAGCCCCTTCTTTCTGGCTTTTGTCTCTTTCCCGGGCCAGGCAGACACCTGATCTCTTTATTCTCCCACACCTTTAGCATCCCCTTGCAGGGGGGAGGGCCCGGGGCATTAGCTGCCACAGAGACAGAGGGTCTGCCATAACTGAGGCCCCTACACAATATTCAGAGGAAACATTAAGAACGGACCCACTTTGTCACAGGGGGGATGATCAGAGCCCCAGGCATGCAGGGGGAGAATGGCATGGACCCTGGTAGGAGGTGAGGGAGAAAAGAGGGGTGCATACGGCCCCTGGCGTGGGACGCTTGGGAACCTCAGGAGCTAGAATGGCAGCATAAACCTGCCACCTAACGGCCACTTAGTAAAGCACAAGAAGCGGCTGCAAGTCAGTGCCAGGAAAGGGACAGTGAGTCGTCCCCATATAAATAGCCCCGGGCCAGGGCCGCCCAGGGGAGGCAAGTGGCCAATTTTCCTCAAGCCCCATGGGGCCCCCACAAGAATACAGTATTCTATAGTAATGTAACTTTTTTTAATGGAAGGGGCCCCAAAATTGCTTTGTCCTGGGCCCCCTGAATCCTCTGGGCAGCCCTGCTGGGCCCCACCCCAGAGGGGCCTGTCCCAGGGCTGGGTGAGGGGTCCCCATGTGCCCAGCCCCCCACTGCCCCAGAGGGGCCTGTCCCAGTGCCAGATGAGGGGTTCCTGTGTGCCCAGCCCCCCTCCACCCCAGAGGGGATGTGTCCCAGTGCCAGAGGGGTTCCCATGTGCCCAACCCCCCACTGCCCCAGAGGGGCTGTGTTCCAGTGCCAGATGAGGGGTTCCTGTGTGCCCAGCCCCTCTCCACCCCAGAGGGGACATGTCCCAGTGCCAGGTGAGGGGTCTCCGTGTGCCCAACCCCCACATCACCTCACCCCAGAGGGGCCAGGTCCCAGTGCCGGGCGAGGGGTTCCCATGTGCCCAGCCCCTGCCACCCCAGAAGGGCCGGGTCCCAGTGCCGGTCCAGGGGTCCCGCTATGAACAGCCCCAGCACCCCACCCCAGAATGGCTGCGTGCCAGCACTAGGCAAGGGGTCCCCACGTGCCCAGCCCCTGCATCCCATCCCAGAGGGGCTGCGTCCCAGCCCCGGGCCAGGGGTCCCTGTATGAAGAGCTGCCCCTCACCTCTCATGTAGATGCCTCCTTTCCCCCTCCCCACAACAGGCTTGGCACCCTCCATCCCTGCTGTTCTGCCCACTCCCCTCCCTGCTTCTCCCCATTTCCTCCCTTCCCCCATCCTCACCCCCCAGTCCCCTCCCCACCCCACGCCTCCCTCCAGCCCCGCACTATCCTCACTACCCCCCTCCCAATCCCCCCTCAGGAGCCTCCCTTCCTCCTTCCCTCCATCCAGCTCCTGCATCTCCATACCCCCTCCCCACCCACCGCCCCTGCCCTCTCCATGGGCCCCCCCATCCCCTCTACTCTCCTCCTCTGCCGTGGCCCTTCCACACACCTTACAGCCCCCCATCTCCCCCCCACAGCTCCCCCTCTCCACCACAATCGTCCCTTCCCCCTCCCCTCCCCCCACGGCCTCTGCCTCCCCCCCACGGCTCCTTCCACCCCCAACACACTCCTCACAGCCCTCTCCTTCCCCCACCCCCTGTTGCCCCTGGCAACAGGCCCCACTCCTCAGCCCCACAATCCCGTAGCCCAGGCAGGCGGCCATGTTGACGCAGGCCGTGAAGGCCAAGGTGGCCAGCGCCATGCGTTTGTCGGCCCGGCCCGGGAGGGTGCACTCCAGCACCGAGGGGCAGGCTGGGCTCCCCGGGACGCAGCGGAAGGAGCTCGCCAACATGGCCGGCATCTGCAGGGCCAGCACGGCCCACAGGAAGCTCATCTCTGTGGCCAGGAGCAGCCCCACACACAAGCCAAAGACCACGTGGCGCCAGGGCTCGCCAGCAGCCGTCTTGGATTGGTCAAGTGGCTTGGCGTTGTCGGCCATATTGGCTGCCTCGAGCGGCTTGACGTCGGTGGCCACGTTTGGTCCGGCAGCCACACTGGGTGTTCCAGCAGGTGCCAACCCCTCCACGTCCCTGTCCACTACGACCACCTGGATGTTCCTGCTCCGTACGAGCTGCATCAGCCCGATGGTGAAGATGGTGGCCAGGAAGGCAAAGCCCCAGATGCCGAACATGGGGGCTGGGAAGTGCTGGTTGTAGCAGAGTGCATTGCAGAAGGTCTGGGGCCCGGCCTTCTCCGAGAGCCAGTCGCAGGCTAGGATGGACTGGTCCGAGTCCCAGGGTCCGCTGGCCAGGACCAGAGTCACCAGGCGCAGGCCAACGAGGAAGTACCAGGGCGTCAGGCCTTGGCAGCTGGTTTCCGCCGAGAGGCACCCCAAGGCTGGCTGGAAGAGCCGCGAGACGCCAGAAAAAATGGCGGCCATCTGCGGAGAGAGAGAGGCCAGAGCACCCTCCACTGCCTGTCTGGCTCCCTCGCTCTTCCCTGTCCTCGGTCTCTCATCTTCTTCCTTCCTATTCCCCTCTTTCACTCAGTCTTTCCTTCAGCCTCTTTCTCATGCCTTTCTTTCTTTGCTTTTTCTCCTCCCCTTGATTTCTTCTGTTTTCTTTCCTGTTCCCTCATTCCACTGTTCCTTTCTCTCTCTTTTCTCATCCACTCACTTCTTCTTTGTCTTGTTTTCGCATTCCCTCTTTTCCTTCTTTCTCAGTCCCTGGTTCTCCTTTCTCTCCTTCCGTTATTTCTTTTTTTTTCATTCTCTCGTACTCTTCTTTCTTTCTTTCTTATCTCCTTGTTCAGACCTTTCTTTCTTTCCCTTGTTTTCTTTTTCTCTCTTATTCCCTTGTTCTGTTGCTTTCTTTCCTTCCTTCTTTCTTCTTTTTCTTTCCATAATTTCCTCATTTTCTTTCATTCATTCTTTCTTTCTCTCTTCCTGATTCCCCTCATTCTTTTTTTCTTTCTCTCCCTTATTCCCTCATTCTCTTGTATTCATTCTTTCTTTTTTCCCCTTACTACTTCTTTCTTTCTTTCTTTTCCTTATTCCAACATTCTCACATTCTCTTTCTTTCCCTTGTTCCCTCTTTTTTTATTTCTTTTTTATTCCCATTTTCCTTTCTCCATGTCCCATATTCACTTTCACTCTCCCTCTTCTCCTGCAGCTCTGACTCAATCCAGAACCGGTCCAACCACATCTGGCTCCACCCAGGCAAGGAGTTCTCTCCTGACTTTTCCAGCTCCCCATCCCCAAGCCATGATACACACACCTGGCACCCCAACCCTCTTACGCCAACCTGGGGGGCACGACACTGTGACAGCAGCTCACAACACCCCCAGCTGGATTTCCAGCCACCACCCACCCTTGCAGCCCTGTGTCCCGGTACCTGTTCCGCTCATTGAGTCTCTCTTGCTCTCCCTCTGTTCGTCTTCCCTCTCTTATTTCCTTCCTTCCTTCTGGGAGAGTCACCACACGAGCCAGTTGCCTCCGCCCCCCACCCACCTTGCGCCTCAGTCCATGTTGTGAATTTAAAACACAATCCGACAAAGGGAAACCTGCCAGGACTTCACAGATTCCTCTGCAACTAGGAGGAACCCAGGAGTCCTGGCTCCCACCCCCTGCTCTCACCCGCTCCCTAGACCCCACTCCCTTCCCATCCCTCCCCCGCCCCAGCTCCCATTCCACAGGCTCTTGTATTTAAGTTGAACTTTGAGCATATTGGGACAATCATAAATTTTATAAACCAGTTTTCATCATTTAAAAAAAAAAGCAGTTTGGATAAATGTTTGAACCACAAAAAATCAGCCCTATAGGACCCAATTCTGAAAGCAATTTGAAGTGGGAGGCTCAGTATGGGAGCTCTCCCCTAGTACTCAGTGCTGACCTCACCAGCAAGCGAGGAGTCCCCATATAAAAAGGCCCTCTGTGCCTCCCCAGAGGTGATCACATCTCAGTGCCAGGTGAGGGGTTCCCATATAACCAGCCCCCATGCCCCACTCCAAAGATGGCTGCATTCTTGGCCATCTTTGACCACGCATGGTAGCAGAGGGGCATTGTGGAAGGGGAGGGGAATTTGTTCACCCCTCCCACAAGGTCAGTCCAGGTTCCCCTCTGTGTCGGTGCCCACACCCATGTCACCGGGGGCAGCTCTAGCTTTTTTGCCACCCCAAGCATGGCAGGCAGGCTGCCTTTGGCAGCTCACCTGTGGGAGGTCCCCCGTCCCACGGATTCGGCAGCTTGCCTGTGGGAGGTCCGCCGGTCCCACAGCTTCAGTGAACCCACCGCCGAATTGCCGCCGAATCTGCAGGACCGGTGGACCTCCCGCAGGCAAGCCATGGAAGGCTGCTTGACTGCCGCCCTCTCAGGGACCGGCAGGGCGCCCCCCGCAGCTTGCCACCCCAGGCACGCGCTTGGAGCACTGGTGCCTGGAGCTGCCGCTGCATGTCACTGATGGTAGATAGATGGGTGTCTCTGCTTTTTGAGAGGGGTCTGCTCAATAGTACGTAATTCTACAGGTTTCCTCCTTTTCTTCCCCTCCTCTGCCACCTCAAGTGTCCACCTTGGATACGCCAATCACCTTCAGCTGGGCAGTCGTCTTGGATATGCCAATCGCCTTGAGCTGGGCAGCCATCATGGATACATCAACCATCTTGGGCTAGGGAATTGTCATGGATACACCAGCCAGTTTGGGCTGGGCAGCCATCTTGGATATTCCAATCATTTTGGGCTGGGAAGCCATCTTGAATCTTTCAAACAGACCCTCTTTCCCCCACTCCCTACTCCCCTTCTTCCCACACTCATTCCCTCATCCCTATCTGCCCTGGCACTGGGCCGCCCTCCACAGCCTTATGATCCCAAGACAGGAGGTTATATTGACACAGGCTGTGAAGGCCAGAGTCTCCAGCGCCATCTTCTTTTCGGCTTGCCCCAACAGGGCACACTCCAGGGCCGGGGGGCAGGTGGGAGCCTCAGGAAGGCCCCAGGAGTAGGCCCCTGACACCAAGGGTAACTGTAGGGCCAGCATAGCCCACAAGAAGCCCAGCTCAGTAGCCTGGAGCAGCACCATGCATAAACCAAATGCTGGAGAGTACCAGGCTGAGCTGGCAGCCATCTTAGCTCCTGTAGTGGCCATCTTGGATTGGTCAACCCGTTGGGACTCAGAGTCCATATTTATTATGTCAATCCAGTTGGCTCCAGTGGCCACATTGGGCTTTCCAGCCAGCGTGGTTTTGGCAGCCATGCTGGGTTTGGCAGCCATATTCGTTGCATCACTTGGTCCTGCTAACTCCTCATCTCCTCTGACTGCAGCCCATCAGCCGAACTAGGCATGAATCAGCATCATGAGGCCCGCGGGGAGCAGGGTGGCAAGGAAGGTGAAGCCCCAGGCAGAGGAGATGGGGGCTGGGAAGCGCTGGTTGTAGCACAGGGCAGCACGGAATGGCTGGAAGTCCCCATTGACCAAGGTCCAATTACAGGCCAGGTCTGGTTTCACTGGAGCCCACGGCCCGTCAGCCACAAGGAGTGCAATGAGGCGGAGGCCCAGGAGGAAATACCAGGGGGCCAGGCTGTGGCATCGGGCATCCCTGCCCAGGCTGGCCTATGCCAGCTGCAGGAGACGGGCCAGGACCGCAACAGCTGCAGCCATCTGCGGGTTGTGGGGAGGGAGGAATAGAGATATATTTGGGAGCAGGGCTCCTAAAGTTCACTCATTGCTCTTCCTTGCTTCCCTTCCTTCCTTCTCTCTCCCTTTCTCTCGTTTCCTTTCTCTCATTCCCTTTTTTCTTCTCATCCCCCTACCCTGTCTTTCTTCCCTTCTTCCCTGCTTTCCCATTCTTCTGCTCAGCCCCTCTGATGTCTCCACACCTCCCACCCCACCTCGTGCTCCCCAATTCCCATCCTTCAACCCCTGTCCTGGGACTTCCTCCCACCCTGCCCCTACCCACCCCACATCAGGTCTAGGGATCCATCCCCTCTGCGGTTCCCAAGGGACCAACCCCTACTTAGCCGCTCATGGCTGGGGCCGGGGAGGGCACTAAGACAGCTGGGCCCTCAGAACGGGGATTCCCCCCTGCCCTGACCCGCCAGAGCCTAACTGCTCCAGCATCTTTTTCTCTTTCTTTCTCTGGGTCTCGACCCCGCTATCCTTGCTTCTGATCAGGGAGAGTTCCTCCCTCCAGTCAGCTGCCTCCACCCCACCCCTCTCCCCTTCCCTTTTTTGGTCACCCAAGGGGCTGTGACGTCTCTGAACCCCCAACTCCCAGAGCAGGACAGCAAAAAGGGAACATGAAATGAAACCCCGTGCAGGGAACCAGCTCCCAAAATATCAGCTAACTCCTGTGCAGCTGCACCCAGCCCCCTGCACAGACATTAGAACCCACAAGTACTGGCTCCCAGCCCCAGCTGCTCTAACCACCAGCCCCCACTCCCCTGCCTGAGCCAGGGAGAGAACCCAGGAGTCCAGGATGTGTAGCAGGATGGTGAGTGTCCCATAAAATCAATATCTAGGTGGGGCTGGGCTCAGGCCGGGCACCTCCTCCCTCACACAGTGTGTGTGTAGATATAGAGAGAGGAGCTCAGCGGACAGACTCCAACCCCAGCCCCATCGCCTCTCAGCACAGATCCAGCCAGGTCCGAGATTCAATCTGGCCCCAGACCGGGGCACTGACTGGTGCAAGGGAGGAGGAGTCCAGGTTTTCTGACTTAGTTTCCATTTCAGAGACAGAGGAGGAGAGCAAAAGTGGGAGGTGTCACGGAGTCCCCGGGCGATGCTCTGGAACTGCTCCCCACTAAGCCAGTCAGGACTTTGGGGAGCCTCCTCTCCCTTGGAGCAGACTTGTTCAGGGCAAGAAGCTCCCACGGCTTCACCTCCTGGGTCTCTCCTTGGAGCATTCAGCATCCTCTGCCCCTCCGTGCGCTTCCCACAGCGAGTCCACCCCAGCGGGGTCCTGGGGGGGCCACAGGGTCCTGCACCCCCACTTCGCAGTCAGACGTGACTCTCAGCCAGACAGTAACACAGAGGTTTATTCGATGACAGGAACAGGGTCTAACACAGAGCTTGTAGGTACAGCGAACCGGACCCCTCGGCCGGGTCCATTCTGGGGGGCAGTGAGCCGGACCCCCACGTCTGCACTTCACTCCTCGTCCCCAGCCAGCTCCAGACTAACCACCCCTCCAGCCCCTCCTCCGCTCAGCCCCTTTCCCGGGCCAGGAGGTCACCTGATCCCTTTGTCTCCAACACCTTCAGTTGGCACCTTTGCAGAGGGGGGGCCCAGGCCATCAGTCGCTAGGAGACAGAGTGCCAGGCATTTAGGGGCACTGGCCCTTTGCTCTGCCAGATACTTAAGAACTGCCATGGGGACACTGAGGCACCAACACAGTATTCAGAGAAAACATTAAGAACATTCCCAGTTCATCACAGGAGGGTAACCGAGATCTAGGGTGCAGAGAAAGCCAGGACTCCTGGGTTCTCTCCCCGGCTCTGGGAGGGAAGTGGGGCTGGCGGGTTGGAGCGGGGGGGGCTGGGAGCCAGGACTCCTGGGTTCTCTCCCTGGCTCTCGGAGGGGAGTGGGGCTGGTGGGTCAGAGCAGGGGGGGCTGGGAGCCAGGACTCCTGGGTTCTCTCCCCGGCTCTGGGAGGGGAGTTGGGGCTGGTGGGTTAGAGCAGGGGGGGGCTGGGAGTCAGGACTCCTGGGTTCTCTCCTCAGCGCTGGGAGGGGAGTGAGGGCTGGTGAGTCAGAGCAGGGGGGCTGGGAGCCAGGACTCCTGGGTTCTCTCCTCAGTGCTGGGAGGGGAGTGTGAGTTGGGGGAACTGGAAGGCAGGACGCCAGGGTTCTAGCCTTGCCTGGGGAGGGGAGTGGGGTCTAGTGGGTAGAGTGGGGGTGGGCGTTGGGAGACTGGACTCCAGGATTCTCTTCCAGGTCGGGGAGGAATAAAGCAGCATCATTTTCTGGGAACCACGTGCCATTTCCTCTTTCCAGCTTGAGGTTTCAGCTCCCACACTCCTTCCTCCACTCTGCCTTCCTACGCAGCCGGGAAAGGAGCCTCTGTTCTCCCCACAACTCCAGCCCCCAAAGACCCTGGGGCTATGGAACACGTCCCCTTCCTCCTCTTCCTTCTCTTCCGACACAGCCTGTGCGGTAAGAAATTCCTCCTCCACTGCCTCGGGGGGTCTCGGCCCTCCTTAACTCTGACCCTGCCCCTCACTCCCGACCCGCAGCCCCTGCCAGCCAAGCCCTGCGCCCCCAGCTCTGCCAGTGCCCCTCACTCCCGACCCGCAGCCCCTGCCAGCCCAGCCCTGCCCCCCCAGCTCTGCCGGTGCCCCTCACTCCTGACCCGCAGCCCCTGCCAGCCCAGCCCTGCCCTCCCTAGCTCTGCCAGTGCCCCTCACTCCCGACCCACAGCCCCTGCCAGCCCAGCCCTGCACCCCCAGCTCTGCCAGTGCCCCTCACTCCTGACCCGCAGCCCCTGCCAGCCCAGCCCTGCCCCCCCAGCTCTGCCGGTGCCCCTCACTCCCGACCCGCAGCCCCCTGCCAGCCCAGCCCTGCCCTCCCTAGCTCTGCCGGTGCCCCTCACTCCCGACCCACAGCCCCTGCCAGCCCAGCCCTGCCCCCCTAGCTCTGCCGGTGCCCCTCACTCCTGACCCGCAGCCCCTGCCAGCCCAGCCCTGCTCTTCCTAGCTCTGCCGGTGCCCCTCACTCCTGACCCGCAGCCCCTGCTTTTTCTTTCCTAGATGCAGTCTGTGGAGATGCGGAAGGTATCCAAGGGGGCGAGGTAATGTACCCCAAGATCCGAACCAATGGCAGTGTACTCAAGTATCACTGCCCCCCAAACAGCTATGCCCACCCCGTGAGCTGGAGGGTCTGTCAGTCCAGTGGGAAGTGGTCGCCTCTGAGGAATGCCTTCGAGTCAGCCCAAAGGCCCTCCTGCATCAGTGAGTAGAACCCCACCCCTCTCCTAGAGCTGTGGAGAGAACCCAGGAGTCCTGCTCCCAGCCCCCCTCCTCTAACCCACCAGCCCCCACTCTCCTCCTAGAGCCAGGGACAGAACCCAGGAGTCCTGCCCCTCCCCTCTCTCCCCTGCAGACTACACCTGCACTGGCTACATCACCTTCGAGAACGAGTGGCATGAGCCCCGGCAGAGCAAGTACAGCATCGGGGACACGATCACCTTCCACTGCCAGCCCGGGCACCAGCTCTTCGGCGCCGCCCGCCACACCTGCCTGGCCAACGGCGAGTGGAGCGGCCGCATGGCAGTGTGCGTCCCCCAGGGTGAGTGGGGCTGGCAGCCCGGATGCCTGGGTTCTCTCTGGGCTCTGGGAGGGGAGTGGGGGCTGGTGGGTCAGAGCAGGGGGGGCTGGGAGCCAGAACTCCTGGGTTCCCTCCGAGCTCTGGCAAGGGAGGGGGGCTGGTGAGTTAGAGCAGGGAGGAGGGCTGGGAGCCAGGACTCCTGGGTTCTCTCCGGGGTCTGGAAGGGGAGGGGAGGTGGGGCTGGTGGGTCAGAGCAGGGGGGGCTGGGAGCCAGGACTCCTGGGTTCTCTCCGGGCTCTGGGAGGGGAGTGGGGTCTGGTGTGTCAGAGCAGGGGGGACTGCGAGCCAGGACACCTGGGTTTTCTTCTGGCTCTGGGAGGGGAGTGAGGGCTGGTGGGTTAGAGCAGGGGGGCTGGGAGCCAGGACTCCTGGGTTCTCTCCCCAGTTCTGGGAGGGGAGTGGGGGCTGATGGGTTAGAGCAGGGGGGGCTGGGAGGTAGGACTCCTGGGTTCTTTCCCCAGTTCTGGGAGGGGAGTGGGGGCTGGTGGGTTAGAGCAAGGGGGCTGGGAGCCAGGACTCCTGGGTTCTCTCTGGGCTCTAGCAGGGGAGTGGGGACTGGTGGTTAGAGTAGGGAGGGTGGGACTCTCCATCGTCCGTCCCCGTGTACCCCCACTCTGTGGGGACTCCAACCTGTGCAGTCCCTACCCCAGGTGGTTAAGGCAGCTGGGGTCTGTCTCTCTGCAGACTCTCTGTGCCCCTGGCCAGGCATCCCCCTCGGGGGGCATCTCCAAGTCTGCGTCTTCGAGCCAGGCAAAGCCGTGACGTTCACCTGCCTCCAGGGCCTAGTGCTGCGAGGCTCTGCCCGCCGTGTCTGCCAGAACTCAGGCCAGTGGTCGGGGAAGGAGCCGCGCTGTGAGGGTGAGTCACACGCCGAGTCCCAGTGGTCCCACCAACCTGGGGATCCTGCCCCTTGTGTGTCTGTCTTTCCATATGCCCCATGTCTCCATCCGTCCAACCCCTTCCAGCCACCCAGCTCAGGGACCCTCCCATGGTTCCCAAGGGATGGTCTGTATTGTACCCCATTGGGGTAGCTGTCCAGGCCCTCTCATCCCATGGAGGTCCCCCTACAGCCCACCCCCATCCATACCCCCTGCTGACCAGCTCTGAACCCACAGGCCGCTATGCCTACGACAACGTGACCTCTGTGGCCGAGCATCTGGACGTGTCAGAAGAAATCACCTCGCACGCACAAACAGGTCAGGGTCAGCATGTTGCCCCCCAGCCTGAGCCAGGGGACCCAAAACCAGCCCCAAAGATCCCCTTGGGTATCACGCAGTCAGCTGCAGAGCCCTGCTAATCCGCGTGTATCCGCGTTATATCCACGGACCATTTCTGCAGAGAGCAGCACAGATGTGGATGCCAATGTTGTACCTGCGCAGGGCCGACAGTAAGATCCAGGCAGGCAGCTGTGAGGAACCACAGCACTGACACTCCCCAGAGCTGCCCACCTGGCTCTCCCCGCCCAGGCTCCAGCGGGTGGGCACCTCAGAGCCACAGCCTGGCCACAGTAGGGAGAGCCCTGCAAATCTGTGAATAACCGCAGACAATTTCTGCAGATCGCAGATCGGATGCAGATACACATTTTTGTATCCGCACAGGACTCTAGCCATCTGAACCAGGAGAGTGGATGAGGGAGAGGGAGTGAGGGAATAGAGGGATGGAGGGGTGCGTTGGGATGGATGGATGGGAGAATGGGGGGGATGGACGGATGGGATAGATGGATGGCAGGGGAGATGGATCGATGAGTGGATGGATGATGGGGGAGATGGATGGATGAGTGGATGGATGGATGGATGAATGGCAGGGGAGATGGATGAATGGATGGGATGGATGGCAGGGTAGATGGATGGATGGGATGGATGGCAGGGGAGATGAATGGATGGATGGATGGATGGATGGCAGGGGAGATGGATGGATGCGTGGATGGATGAATGAATGGCAGGGGAGATGGATGGATGGATGGATGGATGGCAGGGGAGATGGATGGATGGATGGATGGCAGGGGGGATGGATGGATGGACGGCAGGGGAGATGGATGGATGGATGGCAGGGGAGATGGATGGATGCGTGGATGGATGGATGAATGGCAGGAGAGATGGATGGATGGATGGCAGGGGAGATGGATGGATGGATGGATGGCAGGGGAGATGAATGATGAGATGGATGGATGGATGCATGGATGGCAGGGGAGATGGATGGATGCATGGATGGATGGATGACAGGGGAGATGGATGGATGCATGGATGAATGGCAGGGGAGATGGATGGATGGATGGATGGATAGCAGGGGAGATGGATGGATGGGTGGATGGCAGGGGAGATGAATGATGAGATGGATGGATGGCAGGGGAGATGAATGATGAGATGGATGGATGGATGCATGGATGGCAGGGGAGATGGATGGATGGATGGCAGGGGAGATGAATGATGAGATGGATGGATGGATGGATGGATGGATGGATGGATGGATGGATGGATGGATGGCAGGGGAGATGAATGATGAGATGGATGGATGGATGCATGGATGGCAGAGGAGATGGATGGATGGATGGATGGCAGGGGAGATGAATGATGAGATGGATGGATGGATGCATGGATGGCAGGGGAGATGGATGATGAGATGGATGGATGGATGCATGGATGGCAGGGGAGATGGATGGATGCATGGAGGGATGGATGACGGGAGATGGATGGATGCATGGATGAATGGCAGGGGAGATGGATGGATGGATGGATGGATGGATGGATAGCAGGGGAGATGAATGATGAGATGGATGGATGGATGGATGGATGGCAGGGGAGATGAATGATGAGATGGATGGATGCATGCATGCTTGGCAGGGGAGATGGATGGATGGTTGGATGGGATGGATGGCAGGGGAGATGGATGGATGGATGGTTGGATGGGATGGCAAGGGAGATGGATGGATGGATGGATGGTTGGATTGGATGGATGGCAGGGGAGATGGATGGATGGATGGGTTGGGTGGATGGATGGCAGGTTGGATTGGATGGATGGGAGTTGGATGGATGGATGGATGGATGGATGGATAACAGGGGAGATGGATGGATGCATGGATGGATGGATGGATGAATGGCAGGGGAGATGGATGGATGGATGAATGGATGGCAGGGGAGATGGATGGATGGATGCATGGACGGATGGGATAGATGGCAGGGGAGATGGATGGACGGATGAATGGATGGCAGGGGAGATGGATGGATGGATGGACAGACAGGTGGACAGGTAGACTGCAGGAGTAACTCCCATGAAGATTAGAGGGTCGCCCCTGATTGCTGGTCTCAAAACCCTTTTTTCCCTCTAGCTGTCTCGTCCCAGCCGGGGTACCCCAAAGCCATGTCTGGGGTGGAGGGCTGGGGACCCTAGGGGCTAGAGGGCGGGATACTTTGTTGTCTTTGTATAACCCACCCCTACCCCCAGGCACCAACATATACTTTGTCCTGCACACATTGGGCAGCATCGGGGCCAAGAATCTGAAAACAAGTTGGGAATTCATCATCACCATCATGGACCAGGTAAGCGGAGGCCAGCTCTGCCGGTGCCCCGCACTCCTGACCCACAGCCCCTGCCAGCCCAGCCCTGCCCCCCAGCTCTGCCGGTGCCCCTCACTCCCGACCCGCAGCCCCTGCCAGCCCAGCCCTTCCCCCCCAGCTCTGCCGGTGCCCCTCAGTCCCGACCCGCAGCCCCTGCCAGCCCAGCCCTGCCCCCCCAGCTCTGCCGGTGCCCCTCACTCCCGACCCGCAGCCCCTGCCAGCCCAGCCCAGCCCTGCCCCCCCAGCTCTGCCGGTGCCCCGCACTCCTGACCCACAGCCTCTGCCAGTCCAGTCCTGCCGGTGCCCCTCACTCCCCACCCACAGCCCCTGCCAGCCCAGCCCTGCCCCCCCAGCTCTGCCGGTGCCCCTCACTCCCGACCCGCAGCCCCTGCCAGCCCATCCCTGCCCCGCCCCACCCAGCTCTGCCAGTGCCCTTCACTCCCGACCCGCAGCCCCTGCCAGCCCAGCCCTGCCCCCCCAGCTCTGCCGGTGCCCCTCACTCCCAACCCGCAGCCTCTGCCAGCCCAGCCCTGCCCCCCTAGCTCTGCCGGTGCCCCTCACTCCCGACCCGCAGCCCCTGCCAGCCCAGCTCTGCCCCACCCCAGCCCCCACACTAACACTGGGGCACTCGCAGGCCACCCAGGTCTGTGACAAAATCTGGTTCGCGATGGTGGCATTCGGCCGCTCAGCCCAGCTGGTGTCGGCTCTGACCAAGGGTGGCACAGATTTGGAGGAGGCCTGGGAGCAGTTCCAGAAAACAAGTGAGTTGTGGGTCCTGACACTGGCTTGTGTTCTATGTTGTGTTTCACTGCATTGGGATACGCTGAGTGTTGTGTGTTAACTTGTGTTGCTGTGTGATGCAGTTCCTGGGGTGTAGCTGTGTTGTGTGTTGTGGTGATGGGGTTGTTGTTGTGTGTTGTGTTGTGTCATTTTGGTGGTGGAGTTGTCATTGTGTTGTTGCCATTGTGTTGTTGCATCTTTTCATGTCTTGGTGATGAGGTTGTTGTGTGTTGGTTAGTTACGCTCTAGTAATGGGGTTATTGTGTTGTAGTCATGGGGGCTGATGTGTGTTGTGTTCTGTTGTGTTGTTAGTGTTGTGATGGTGTGGCAAGTTGTGTTTGTCATCGTATTGTGGTGACAGGATTGTCTTTGTGCTGTTGGGGTGGCAGGATCATCCTTGTGTGTTGTTTTAGGTTGACAATGTTGTCATTGTGTTATTGCATGTTGGGTTGTGTCATTTTCCTGTGGCAACAGGGATGTTGTATTGTGACAATGGTATGTTGTGTGTTGTGTTCTGTTTAAAGGTTTATCACTGTGTGTTGTGATGTGGTGTTGTGGTGCCAGGGCTGTTGTGTGGTGACAGAGTTGTAACTGTGGTGCAGTATTGTGTTGACGGGAATGTTGTGTTGGGGTGACAGGTTTGTCCTGGTATTGTTGGCATGGTGCAGTTGTTGTGTTGGGATGATGGGGTAGTGGTGTTGTTATGTAGTGCTGTATGAGAGGGTTGTTGTGTTGTGCTGTGGTGATGGGGTTGTCATTGTGTGTTGTGTTGTTAGAGTAACAGGTTTGTCCTGGTGACAGGGTTGTTGTTGTGTTGCTGGGTGGTGATGGCGTTGTCACTGCGCTGTTGTATAGTGTTGTGGAGGAGAGTTGTTTCATTCTGTTGCTGGGTTGTGTTTTGTGGTGACAGGGTTGTTGTATGTTATGTTGCTGGAGGGTTATTACTGGATTGCTGGGGTGACTGGGTTGTGTGTGTTGTGGTGACGAGGTTGTCGTGTATTGTGGTGTTGTGGTGATGGGGGTGTCGTATCCCACCCCTAGACAGCTTCACCCAGCGAGGCACCAATATGGGGGCAGCGTTGAGGCAGGTTCTGTCCCTGATCCAGACGGAGCCGCCCAGAACCAGCACCAGGAAACACATCGTGGTTCTGATCACAAGTGGTGAGACAGACCCCCCACCATGGGGCAAATACCCCACCCCCGGGCAGACATTTGGGCTTAACACACCCCATACACCTTCCTGCCTCTGGGGATCCCCCAAACCTTCCCGCCCTAGGACCCCCAGGGACCCACGTGCCTCCTCAGCCCCCCACCAGCCCCCCCACTCTCCCTGGTACCCCCAGCACCCCAAAGGCAGTGCACAGGGATAGGACCCCAGCCCAGCCCCCCCCATCCCATTGTGGGGCATCTTCGCTCAGGTTCCTTCTTCCTGCCCCACCAGAGAGACACAGTGTGGGGCTGGACCCAGCCGGGGTCTCAGCACAAATCCAGGCAGCCGTCCCTGACCCGGACCAGAACCTGGGTAAGTGGACATAGTACCAGGGAATGGGGCAGAGGCCTGTCCCCACTAGGGAGCGCCAGCTCCCATTCGGCCCCATGGCAGGGACTGGCTGGCTCAGGGGGGCGGGGAATGGGGCAGGGGCCTGTCCCCTCTAGGGGGCGCCGGCTCCCACCCGGCCCCAGGGCGGGGACTGGCTGGCTCAGGGGGGCGGGGAATGGGGCAGGGGCCTGTCCCCTCTAGGGGGTGCCGGCTCCCATCCGGCCCCATGGCAGAGACTGGCTGGCTCAGGGGGGCAGGGAATGGGGCAGGGACCTGTCCCCTCTAGGGGGCGCCGGCTCCCATCCGGCCCCAGGGCGGGGCCTGGATGGCTCAGGGGGGCAGGGAATGGGGCAGGGGCCTGTCCCCTCTAGGGGGCGCCGGCTCCCATCCAGCCCCAGGGCAGGGCCTGGCTGGCTCAGGGGGGCAGGGAATGGGGCAGGGGCCTGTCCCCTCTAGGGGGCGCCGGCTCCCATCCAGCCCCAGGGCAGGGCCTGGCTGGCTCAGGGGGGCAGGGAATGGGGCAGGGGCCTGTCCCCTCTAGGGGGCGCCGGCTCCCATCCGGCCCCATGGCAGGGACTGGCTGGCTCAGGGGGGCAGGGAATGGGGCAGGGGCCTGTCCCCTCTAGGGGGCGCCGGCTCCCATCCGACCCCAGGGCAGGGCCTGGCTGGCTCAGGGGGGCAGGGAATGGGGCAGGGGCCTGTCCCCTCTAGGGGGCGCCGGCTCCCATCCGGCCCCAGGGCAGGGACTGGCTGGCTCAGGGGGGCAGGGAATGGGGCAGGGGCCTGTCCCCTCTAGGGGGCGCCGGCTCCCATCCGGCCCCAGGGCGGGGCCTGGATGGCTCAGGGGGGCAGGGAATGGGGCAGGGGCCTGTCCCCTCTCGGGGGCGCCGGCTCCCATCCGGCCCCAGGGCAGGGCCTGGCTGGCTCAGGGGGGCAGGGAATGGGGCAGGGGCCTGTCCCCTCTAGGGGGCGCCGGCTCCCATCCGGCCCCAGGGCAGGGCCTGGCTGGCTCAGGGGGGGGGGGAATGGGGCAAGGGCCTGTCCCCTCTAGGGGGTGCCGGCTCCCATCCGGCCCCATGGCAGAGACTGGCTGGCTCAGGGGGGCAGGGAATGGGGCAGGGACCTGTCCCCTCTAGGGGGCGCCGGCTCCCATTCGGCCCCCGGGCGGGGCCTGGCTGGCTCAGGGGGCTAGGGCATGGGGCCTTGCCCCTAAAGGACACTCCCTAGTGACTCCGTCCACCCCACCCACCCCAGATATCTTCGCTCTGGGGGTCGGCGGTGCCCACAAGGAGCAGATGGAGCGAATCGCCACCAAGAAGCCAGGAACCCAAAGATCCTTCTACCTGCAGAGCTACCGTGACCGGGGGGCCCTCCCCCAGCTGCTGCGGGGCTTGGGTGAGTGGGGGGGGCTCTGGCAGGGGAGTGGGGTAGAGCAGGGGGAGGGGGAGGCTGGATGCCAGGACTCCTGGGTTCTCTCCCCAGCTCTGGGAGGGGAGTGGGGGCTGGTGGGTTAAAGCAGGGGGGCTGGGAGCCAGGACTCCTGGGTTCTCTCCCCAGCTCTGGGAGGGGAGTGGGGGCTGGTGGGTTAGAGCAGGGGGGGCTGGGAGCCAGGACTCCTGGGTTCTCTCCCCAGCTCTGGGAGGAGAGAGGGGGCTGGTGGGTTAAAGCAGGGGGGCTGGGAGCCAGGATTCCAGGGTTCTCTCTCCAGCTCTAGAAGGGAATGGGAGCCAGGGCATAGAGCACGGGGGGCTGGGAGCCAGGACTCCTGGGTTCTCTCCCCAGCTCTGGGAGGGGAGGGGGATCCCTCCAGCCCCCCCTCAGCCCCTGCCTCTGTGTCTCCAGACGAAGGTCTCGGCTGTGGGGCGCAGCCCGTCCATCGGGCGGGTTTTCCATGGGGAGCAGGCGGAGGGGAAGCCGTGGCCCTGGCAAGTGTATCTGAAGTTGAAAGACAAGGTAAGAAGTCCCCCCGATACCCTCCACCCCACCCCCACTGAGACTGCTTTCCCCCTGCCCCAGCATCATTCCTATAGCGCAGGGGGCTCCATCGTAGCCCCCTCCTGGGTCCTGACCGCAGCTCACAACGTCTGGGACGCAGAGGCTGGGCGAGCCATGGCCCCGCACCAAGTCATGGTGGTTTTAGGTGAGCCTGCAGTGGGGGGCGCAAGGGGGTGCCATGCTGCAGGCAGTGGGTAGGGAGCGCTGTGGCATGGGGAGCAGGTGGGGGGCTGGGCAAGGGGCACCGTGGCCTGGGCAGGGGCCACTGTGCTGCGGGCAGTGGGCTGGACAGGGGGTGCTGTGTTATGGGGAGCAGGTGGGGGGCTGTGCAAGGGGCACCGTGGCATGGGAGCAGGTAGGGGGTTGGGCAGGGGGCACCGTGGCATGGGGAGCCGGTGGGGAGCTGGGCAGGGGGCACTGTTCCAGGGGGGCTGATATGTCTGTGACCCCAGGACTGACCACCATCCGACAGGAGCCCTCAGGCCTCCGCGTGGGGCAAATCATCCTCCACGAGGGCTACAAAGGGCTTTTGAATTTTGACTTCGACATCGCACTGCTCAATCTCACCCACCCTCTGGCCTTCACCCCCAAAATCCGGTGAGATGCCCACCAGACTCCTGGGTTCTCTCCCCGGCTCTGGGAGGGGAGTGGGGGCTGGTGGGCTAGAGCAGGGGGGCTGGGAGCCAGGACTCCTGGGTTCTCTCCCCAGCTCTGGGAGGGGAGCGGGGTATGACTCCCTGAGGTGCCGTCCCAGGCTCGTCTGTCTCCCCTGCAGCGCGGAGATGAGCCGCATCCTGGACCTGCCCCTGGCCGGCTGGGAGGAGACGTGCGCGTACCAAGGTCAGGAGGGGAGGCTGCGCGGGGCAGTGGGGAAGGAAGCCTGGGGTCAGCTGGAAGGAGCGGGGCTGCACTGTGCCACCTGACCTGTGGCTCCCTCCAGGCCGGATCCTGACGGGGCACAGCGGGAATGAGGAGGAGAGAGAAATCCGGGGCATCATCACTGGCTGGGGGAAGACCGGGAGGCGGGCGGCCAGTGCGCTGCGGTTGCAGGCCGAGATGGTGATACAGGTACGGGCGGTACCCCGGGGGGCAGCACACAGCACAGATAGCAGGGAGCACAAGCAGAGCAGGGCCCGTCCCCGCCAGCAGGGGGCAGCAGGACACACACACACAGGGCAGGGCCCGTCCCCGCCAGCAGGGGGCAGCAGGACACGGACACACACATACAGGACAGGGCCCGTCCCCGCCAGCAGGGGGCAGCGGGACACACACACACAGGGCAGGGCCCGTCACCACCAGCAGGGGGCAGCAGGACACACACACACACACAGAGGGCAGGGCCCGTCCCCGGCAGCATGACACACACACATACACACAGGGCAGGGCCCGTCCCCACCAGCAGGGGGCAGCGGGACACACACACACACAGGGCAGGGCCAGTCCCCGGCAGCGGGACACACACACACACACACAGGGCAGGGCCCGTCCCCACCAGCAGGGGGCAGCGGGACACACACACACACACGCAGGACAGGGCCCGTCCTCGCCAGCAGCGGGCAGCGGGACACGGACACACACGGCAGAGCCCGTCCCCGGCAGCAGGACACGGACACACACACACAGGGCAGGGCCCGTCACCACCAGCAGGGGGCAGCAGGACACACACACAACACACACACACACATGGCAGGGCCCGTCACCGGCAGCAGGACACACACACATACACACAGGGCAGGGCCCGTCCCCACTAGCAGGGAGCAGCGGGACACACACACACACAGGGCAGGGCCAGTCCCCGGCAGCAGGGGGCAGCAGGACACACACACACACACACACACACACACGGCAGGGCCTGTCACCGGCAGCAGGGGGCAGCAGGACACACACACACACACACAGGGCAGGGCCCGTCCCCACCAGCAGGGGGCAGCAGGACACACACACACACACACACACACACACACGGCAGGGCCTGTCACCGGCAGCAGGGGGCAGCAGGACACATGCACACAGAGCAGGGCCCGTCCCCACCAGCAGGGGACAGCGGGACACACACAGGGCAGGGCCCGTCCCCGGCAGCAGGGGGCAGCAGGACACACACACACACACACACAGGGCAGGGCCCGTCCCTGCCAGCAGGGGGAAGCGGGACACACACACACACAGGGCAGGGCCCGTCCCTGCCAGCAGGGGGCAGCGGGACACACACACACACACACACAGGGCAGGGCCCGTCCCCACCAGCAGGGGGCAGCAGGACACACACACACACAGGGCAGGGCCCATCCCCGCCAGCAGGGGGCAGCAGGACACACACACACACACACACGGCAGGGCCTGTCACCGGCAGCAGGGGGCAGCGGGACACACACACACAGGGAAGGGCCCGTCACCGGCAGCAGGGGGCAGCAGGACACACACACACACAGGGCAGGGCCCATCCCCACCAGCAGGGGGCAGCAGGACACACACACACACACACACAGAGGGCAGGGCCCGTCCCCGGCAGCAGGACACACACACATACACACAGGGCAGGGCCCGTCCCCACCAGCAGGGGGCAGCGGGACACACACACACACACAGGGCAGGGCCCGTCCCCGGCAGCAGGGGGCAGCGGGACACACACACACACACACAGGGCAGGGCCCGTCCCTAGCAGCAGAGGGCAGCAGGACACACACACACACACACACACACAAACACACACACACACAGGGCAGGGCCCGTCCCTGCCAGCAGGGGGCAGCGGGACACACACACACACACACACACACACAGGGCAGGGCCCGTCCCTGCCAGCAGGGGGCAGCGGGACACACACACACACACACACAGGGCAGGGCCCGTCCCCACCAGCAGGGGGCAGCAGGACACACACACACACGGCAGGGCCTGTCACCGGCAGCAGGGGTCAGCGGGACACACACACACACACACACACACACACACACACACACACACACAGGGCAGGGCCCGTCCCCACCAGCAGGGGGCAGCGGGACACACACACACAGGGCAGGGCCCGTCACCACCAGCAGGGAGCAGCAGGACACACACACACACAGGGCAGGGCCCGTCCCCACCAGCAGGGGGCAGCGGGACACACACACACACAGGGCAGGGCCCATCCCCACCAGCAGGGGGCAGCGGGACACACACACACACACACACACACACACACACAGAGGGCAGGGCCCGTCCCTGGCAGCAGGACACACACACATACACACAGGGCAGGGCCCGTCCCCACCAGCAGGGGGCAGTGGGACACACACACACACAGGGCAGGGCCCGTCCCCGGCAGCAGGGGGCAGCGGGACACACACACACACACACACACACACAGGGCAGGGCCCGTCCCCGGCACCAGGGGGCAGCAGGACACACACACACACAGGGCAGGGCCCGTCCCTGCCAGCAGGGGGCAGCGGGACACACACACACACACACACACACAGGGCAGGGCCCGTCCCTGCCAGCAGGGGGCAGCGGGACACACACACACACAGGGCAGGGCCTGTCACCGGCAGGAGGGGTCAGCGGGACACACACACACACGGCAGGGCCTGTCACCGGCAGCAGGGGGCAGCGGGACACACACACACACACACACAGGGCAGGGCCCGTCCCCGGCAGCAGGGGGCAGCAGGACACACACACACACACAGGGCAGGGCCCGTCCCTGGCAGCAGGGGGCAGCAGGACACATGCACACAGAGCAGGGCCCGTCCCCACCAGCAGGGGACAGCGGGACACACACACACACAGCAGGGCCCGTCCCCACCAGCAGGGGACAGCGGGACACACACACACACACACACACACAGAGGGCAGGGCCCGTCCCCGGCAGCAGGACACACACACACACACACACACACACACACAGAGGGCAGGGCCCGTCCCCACCCGCAGGGGGCAGCAGGACACACACACATACACACAGGGCAGGGCCCGTCCCCACCAGCAGGGGGCAGCGAGGCGTACACACACACAGGGCAGGGCCCGTCCCCGGCAGCAGGGGGCAGCAGGACACACACACGCACACAGGGCAGGGCCCGTCCCCGCCAGCAGGGGGCAGCGGGACACACACACACACACACACAGATGGCAGGGCTTGTCACCAGCAGCAGGGGTCAGCGGGACACACACACACACACACACAGGGCAGGGCCCGTCCCCACCAGCAGGGGGCAGCGGGACACACACACACACAGGGCAGGGCCCATCCTCACCAGCAGGGGGCAGCGGGACACACACACACACACACACAGGGCAGGGCCCGTCACCACCAGCAGGGGGCAGCAGGACACACACACACACACACAGGGCAGGGCCCATCCTCACCAGCAGGGGGCAGCGGGACACACACACACACACACACACACACACACACACACAGAGGGCAGGGCCCATCCCCGGCAGCAGGACACACACACATACACACAGGGCAGGGCCCGTCCCCACCAGCAGGGGGCAGCGGGACACACACACACACAGGGCAGGGCCCGTCCCCGGAAGCAGGGGGCAGCAGGACACACACACACACACAGGGCAGGGCCCGTCCCTGCCATCAGGGGGCAGCGGGACACACACACACACACACACACACACACACACACGGCAGGGCCTGTCACCGGCAGCAGGGGGCAGCAGGACACACACACACAGGGCAGGGCCCGTCCCTGCCAGCAGGGGGCAGCGGGACACACACACACACGGCAGGGCCTGTCACCGGCAGCAGGGGGCAGCGGGACACATGCACACAGAGCAGGGCCCGTCCCCACCAGCAGGGGGCAGCGGGACACACACACATACACACAGGGTAGGGCCCGTCCCCACCAGCAGGGGGCAGCGAGGCGCACACACACACAGGGCAGGGCCCGTCCCCGGCAGCAGGGGGCAGCGGGACTCACACACACATGGCAGGGCCTGTCACCGGCAGCAGGGGGCAGCGGGACACACACACACACACACACACACACAGGGCAGGGCCCGTCCCCGGCAGCAGGGGGCAGCAGGACACATGCACACAGAGCAGGGCCCGTCCCCACCAGCAGGGGGCAGCGGGACACACACACATACACACAGGGTAGGGCCCGTCCCCACCAGCAGGGGGCAGCGAGGCGCACACACACACAGGGCAGGGCCCGTCCCCGGCAGCAGGGGGCAGCGGGACTCACACACACATGGCAGGGCCTGTCACCGGCAGCAGGGGGCAGCGGGACACACACACACACAGGGCAGGGCCCATCCCCGCCAGCAGGGGACAGCAGGACACACGCACACACACACAGGGCAGGACCCGTCCCCGGCAGCAGGGGGCAGCGAGACACACACACACACACACACACACACACAGGGCAGGGCCCGTCCCCACCAGCAGCGGGCAGCAGGACACACACACACACGGCAGGGCCTGTCACCGGCAGCAGGGGTCAGCGGGACACACACACACACACACAGGGCAGGGCCCGTCCCCAGCAGCAGGGGGCAGCAGGACACATGCACACAGGGCAGGGCCCGTCCCCACCAGCAGGGGGCAGCGGGACACACACACACACAGAGGGCAGGGCCCGTCCCAGGCAGCAGGACACACACACACAGAGGGCAGGGCCCGTCCCCGGAAGCAGGACACACACACACAGAGGGCAAGGCCCGTCCCCAGCAGCAGGGGGCAGCGGGACACACACACACACACACACACAGGGCAGGGCCCGTCCCCGGCAGCAGGAGAGGGCAGGACACACACAGGGCAGGGCTCATCCCCACCAGCAGGGGGCAGCGGGACACACACACACACACAGAGGGCAGGGCCCGTCCCCGGCAGCAGGGGGCAGCAGGACACACACACACACACACACACGGCAGGGCCTGTCACCGGCAGGAGGGGTCAGCGGGACACACACACACACGGCAGGGCCTGTCACCGGCAGCAGGGGGCAGCGGGACACATGCACACAGAGCAGGGCCCGTCCCCACCAGCAGGGGACAGCGGGACACACACACACACACACACACACACACAGAGGGCAGGGCCCATCCCCGGCAGCAGGACACACACACACACACAGAGGGCAGGGCCCGTCCCCGGCAGCAGGACACACACACACACAGAGGGCAGGGCCCGTCTCCACCCGCAGGGGGCAGCGGGACACACACACATACACACAGGGCAGGGCCCGTCCCCACCAGCAGGGGGCAGCGAGGTGTACACACACACAGGGCAGGGCCCGTCCCCGGCAGCAGGGGGCAGCAGGACACACACACACACAGGGCAGGGCCCGTCCCCGCCAGCAGGGGGCAGCGGGACACACACACACACACACACAGACGGCAGGGCTTGTCACCAGCAGCAGGGGTCAGCGGGACACACACACACACACACACACACAGGGCAGGGCCCGTCCCCACCAGCAGGGGGCAGCGGGACACACACACACAGGGCAGGGCCCGTCACCACCAGCAGGGGGCAGCAGGACACACACACACACAGGGCAGGGCCCATCGTCACCAGCAGGGGGCAGCGGGACACACACACACACAGGGCAGGGCCCGTCCCCGGAAGCAGGGGGCAGCAGGACACACACACACACACACACACAGGGCAGGGCCCGTCCCTGCCAGCAGGGGGCAGCGGGACACACACAAACACAGGGCAGGGCCCGTCCCTACCAGCAGGGGGCAGCGGGACACACACACACACACACACACACACACGGCAGGGCCTGTCACCGGCAGCAGGGGGCAGCAGGACACACACACACACACAGGGCAGGGCCCGTCCCCGGCAGCAGGGGGCAGCAGGACACATGCACACAGAGCAGGGCCCGTCCCCACCAGCAGGGGACAGCGGGACACACACAGGGCAGGGCCCGTCCCCGCCAGCAGGGGGCAGCAGGACACACACACTCACACACAGACGGCAGGGCTTGTCACCAGCAGCAGGGGTCAGCGGGACACACACACACACACACACACACAGGGCAGGGCCCGTCCCCACCAGCAGGGGGCAGCGGGACACACACACACACAGGGCAGGGCCCATCCTCACCAGCAGGGGGCAGCGGGACACACACACACACAGGGCAGGGCCCGTCCCCGGAAGCAGGGGGCAGCAGGACACACACACACACACACACACAGGGCAGGGCCCGTCCCCGCCAGCAGGGGGCAGCAGGACACACACACTCACACACAGACGGCAGGGCTTGTCACCAGCAGCAGGGGTCAGCGGGACACACACACACACACATACACACAGGGTAGGGCCCGTCCCCACCAGCAGGGGGCAGCGAGGCGCACACACACACAGGGCAGGGCCCGTCCCCGGCAGCAGGGGGCAGCAGGACACACACACACACAGGGCAGGGCCCATCCCCGCCAGCAGGGGGCAGCAGGACACACGCACACACACAGGGCAGGGCCCGTCCCCGCCAGCAGGGGGCAGCGGTACACACACACACGGCAGGGCCTGTCACCGGCAGCAGGGGGCAGCGGGACACACACACACACAGGGCAGGGCCCATCCCCGCCAGCAGGGGGCAGCAGGACACACGCAGACACACACAGGGAAGGACCCGTCCCCGGCAGCAGGGGGCAGCGAGACACACACACACAGGGCAGGGCCCGTCCCCGGCAGCAGGGGGCAGCAGGACACACACACACACACAGGGCAGGGCCCGTCCCCAGCAGCAGGGGGCAGCAGGACACATGCACACAGGGCAGGGCCCGTCCCCACCAGCAGGGGGCAGCGGGACACACACACACACAGAGGGCAGGGCCCGTCCCAGGCAGCAGGACACACACACACACAGAAGGCAGGGCCCGTCCCCGGCAGCAGGACACACACACACAGAGGGCAAGGCCCGTCCCCAGCAGCAGGGGGCAGCGGGACACACACACACACACACACACACACACACACAGGGCAGGGCCCGTCCCCGGCAGCAGGGGAGGGCAGGACACACACAGGGCAGGGCCCATCCCCACCAGCAGGGGGCAGCGGGACACACACACACACACAGGGCAGGGCCCATCCCCGCCAGCAGGGGGCAGCGGGACACACACACACACACACAGGGCAGGGCCCATCCCCGGCAGCAGGGGGCAGCAGGACACACACACACACACACAGGGCAGGGCCCGTCCCCGCCAGCAGGGGGCAGCGGGACACACACACACACACAGGGCAGGGCCCATCCCCGCCAGCAGGGGGCAGCGGGACACACACACACACACACACAGGGCAGGGCCCATCCCCGCCAGCAGGGGGCAGCGGGACACACACACACACAGAGCAGGGCCCATCCCCGCCAGCAGGGGGCAGCAGGACACACACACACACACACAGGGCAGGGCCCGTCCCCGCCAGCAGGGGGCAGCGGGACACACACACACAGGGCAGGGCCCATCCCCGCCAGCAGGGGGCAGCAGGACACACGCACACACACAGGGCGGGGCCCGTCCCCGGCAGCAGGGGGCAGCGGGACACACACACACACACACACACAGGGCAGGGCCTGTCCCCGGCAGCAGGGGGCAGCAGGACACACACACACACAGGGCAGGGCCCGTCCCCAGCAGCAGGGGGCAGCGGGACACACACACACACACACAGAGGGCAGGGCCCGTCCCAGGCAGCAGGACACACACACACACAGAGGGCAGGGCCCGTCCCCAGCAGCAGGACACACACACACACAGAAGGCAGGGCCCGTCCCCGGCAGCAGGACACACACACACAGAGGGCAAGGCCCGTCCCCAGCAGCAGGGGGCAGCGGGACACACACACACACACACACACACACACACACACACACACACACAGGGCAGGGCCCGTCCCCGGCAGCAGGGGAGGGCAGGACACACACAGGGCAGGGCCAGTCCCCACCAGCAGGGGACAGCGGGACACACACACACACACAGGGCAGGGCCCGTCCCCGGCAGCAGGGGGCAGCAGGACACACACACAGGGCAGGGCCCATCCCCGGCAGCAGGACTGTGACAATGCGGTTCTGGTGGGACCCAACTGAGGTGCCAATTCAAGACCAGTTGCTCAAACAGGACAGTCACAGCCCAAGGCTGGGGTTTTATCCACCTCTAAGGCACCAAACCAGCCAGACAAAAAGGACTTCGGTTTCACCCCACTGGCTAACCACAAGTCACACAAGCAATTTCCTTAGACACTCCAGTCTCCCAGTATCACCACCAGTGCCACTCGTTCTGGAGATGAATGGTTATGAAAACCAACACCCAGTAAAGGAAAAAGGTTCTCTCGATCCCAAAGGACCAAGCCCCAGACCCAGGTCAATATACAAATCAGATCTTACCCACAAATCACGCTGTTGCCAATCCTTTAGAATCTAAAATTTAAAGGTGTATTCATAAAGGGAAAAAGATAGAGATAAGAGCTAGAATTGGTTAAATGGAATCAATTCCATACAGTGATGGCAAAGTTCTTAGTTCAGGCTTGTAGCAGTGATGGAGTAAACTGCAGGTTCAAATCAAGTCTCTGGAGAACATCCCCTGCTGGGATGGGTCATTCAGTCCTTTGTGCAGAGCTTCAGTTTGTAGCAAAGTCCCTCCAGAGGTAGGAAGCAGGATTGAAGACAAGATGGAGATGAGGCATCAGCCTTATATAGGCACTTCCAGGTGTAAGAACACTTCTTTGTTCTTACTGTGGAAAATTACAGCAAAATGGAGTCTGCAGTCACATGGGCCAGTTCCTGCACACCCTGTGAGTCACAAGACGTATCTGCCTCCTCTCAGTTGGTCAATTGTGTAGCTGATGGTCCTTAAAGGGCCATCAAGCAGGCTAAGCAGAGCTAACACCAACTTGTCTGGGTGTTTCCCAGAACTGCAGCACCAATTTGAAATACAGACAGTATAGAGCCAATACTCATAACTTCAACTACAAAATGATACAGACATACAGACAGCATCATCATAACCAGTAACTCATAACTTGGTCTTAGACACCTTATATGACCCTCTTTACATAACATTTGGTGCCTTTACAGGACCTTGGTTGCAAACCATGTTCTATATGGCCCCAGTTTATATCAATAACGTCACACCCCCAACGCAAAATTGGTGCAGGAAGGGATGACACAGACATCACTGACTGCATCCCAAGAGCCCCATCCTTGGGTCTGTCTCACTACAGCTAGTGCTGGGCTAGAGGCCGTACCAGTGTATAACAGAAATGGTTTATCAAAGTCATGTTCAGTAACATGATTGAATCTCTTTACAAACTCAAGATAAAACTTGGTTTGAACAACAGTGGATTGGATCTGCTTTTGCCTAACAGAAGTTACTGGCTGGTGGGGTGAGTTCTCTGTGCTAACAGCTAGTAGCAAGTCTTTCTTCTCCCTGCCAGCCAGGTAATTTGCATTAACACAAACACCAGCTTTTAACTTCTTAGCTGCTACCAGTTCCAAGGCTGGACTCTGTCTTACCGAGATACCACACGAATCCAAAGAGTCTGAGGGTGAGCGTTTGGTTGCTCTGCCCTGCATCCTCAAGTGTTCAGCCATAAAACTATTCTGCTCTGAAATACCAGTAACCCAATCTGTCCTCAGACCCTGAAGCACAGCCTGCTCCCTCACAGAATCAGCATGGAGACAGTCCTGTCCCAACACCATTGTCTTCCCAACAAGCTGGCCACATGCAGTCACGCGGTTATAGGGCTGCTCAACTTTCTTAACAGCTTCTTTTCCATCTGAGACCTTCTCAAAGCTACCCCTACTGGATCTTTCAAAAGGAAAGTCAGTGGATCCATTCACCACAGAACATTTCTGGCTGTTGGGAACGGAAACTTCCTTGATTAACTCACTTTCACACCCTTCAGTTGGCAGTAAACTGCTTGCGCAGGTTACCATGAGGATTCCTTTCCTCAGGAGCTTTTCTAAGCAGCAAGTCACCCCTCTCAGAAATTCTGCCCTTACCCTGTTCACCTAGGGCTTGCTCTAAATGACACTTCTCTGAGCCACCACAGACTCTTTCTGGGTCTCACTTCCCTTCAGAATCACCTCTGGCCCATCAGGCAGATTCCTACACGATCCCCTTTCAGGCAAATTTATAGACTTTCTAGATAACAGGTCGGAAGTATTTTCCTTCCCTTGGCCACGAACAAGTTCAGGAATCTTTTCCTTCTTGCTACAAGTTGTCAAACTGTCAGTAGGCAACACAATTAAATCACCTTTTTGCTCTCCTTGTGCCCTGGCTAGGGTATCACCCTGATTAGACAGAGTTGCTACATCCTTTTCCAACCACACATCAGCAACAGGCAAACTACAAGCACCAGAATTGTCTGGTCTCTGGGATTTTGCTACGACACTAACTGGATGCAACCTAGTTACAGGGCCATTCTCCCCAGCAGACACAAACTTAGGACCATTCCCTTCCTGGGCTTTAGTTGAATCCAGAACCAACTCTGAGACAACTACACTATTCTCAACCCTCACAGGCTGAAAGGCACCTTCTGTCTGCTCCACAGACACAGAAAAGCTGGGGACACATTCTCCTTCCCCAGACACACAGCTCGGGATCTCTTTCCCTGGTCCCAGCACACAGGGCTGTTCACAGACAACTGCTTGGAGACCGAGGTAGCTTCCTCCATAGGCAAGTCAATACCCCTGACAGACACAGGCACATTCCCTTCACTGTCACATTTCTCCACACAGGACACAGGTAAGGGATAGGGACACTCATCGTCCACTATCCTAGTCTTCCCACACTGCTGACTAGACAAAGCCATCGGCTCACAAGGCTGCCTAGGCTCATCCAGACTTTCCCTACCAGGCACATGGCCACTCCCCACAGATAAGCTGCTGCTTTTTCACTACACTGAGCTACTTCCAGCAAATCACAGTTACCCATTTCAGGTTCCCTTTTACAAGCTGCACTAGCCACCAATCCATCCCCCATCACAAATCTCCCCTCTCCTTCCTCAGTTACGGCTTCAACCTGACCATCTACTTTAATCTGCTCCTGAGAAACATTTTCCTGACCAATGAGATCTTTCTGCTCTTGATCTAGCCCCAGATTCACTTCTGAGACGTTAGACAGACATTCAGAAACTCCATTCCCAGACACACTGCTATTACCCACCAGGTTAGACTCCCCCTCTCCCTGGCCATAGCAAAACTGGTTACACACAGAAAACAGCCCAGAGTAATACCACATGGCAACACAGTTAGAAACTGGATTTTCAAGAGGATACAGTTTCTGCTGTTCTTCCCTTGCTTTTTTGACTTGGAGTTGGAGTCTGGCAGTTTTTTGTTGCATCTTGTGAGTCTCCTGTTCAGCAGCCAGAAGCTCTTTACGAGCTTTTTCTTCTTTCTCAGCAGCTTCTTTCTTTCTCTCAGCCACCTCTTCCTCCAGCTGGGCCAAGGCTGCTTCTCTTCCATTCGAATTTCTGCCAGTTTCGGCTCATGTTCACACCGCAGGCTGTCCATCAGGGCTTGCAGTTTCTGGCTCATGGTCACTGATCTTTAACCAGCCAAACTCTCAATCCCAAATTTCAAATTTGGATAGCGTGGGGTTCTGACCCAAAGCTTAATTGACCTGGTTTTGCGGATCCAAGCACGACTACGCCACTGTGACGATGCGGTGCTGGAAGGACCCAACTGAGGTGCCGATTCAGGACCAATTGCTCAAACAGGGCACTCACAGCCCGAGGCTGGGGTTTTTCCACCTCTAAGGCACCAAACCAGCCAGAGAAAAAGGACTTCAGTTTCACCCCACTGGCTAACCACAAGTCACACAAGCAATTTCCTTAGACACTCCAGTCTCCCAGTATCACCACCAGTCTCACCCGTCCTGGGGATGAATGCTTAAGAAAACCAACACCCAGTAAAAGAAAAAGGTTCTATCAATCCCAAAGAACCAAGTCACAGACCCAGGTCAATATACAAATCAGCTCTTACCCACAAATCACGCTGTTGCCAATCCTTTAGAATCTAAAATCTAAAGGTTTATTCATAAAAGGCGAAAGGTAGAGATAAGAGCTAGAATTGGTTAAATGGAATCAATTCCATACAGTGATGGCAAAGTTCTTAGTTCAGGCTTGTAGCAGTGATGGAGTAAACTGCAGGTTCAAATCCAGTCTCTGGAGAACATCCCCGCTGGGATGGGTCATTCAGTTCTTTGTGTAGAGCTTCAGTTTGTAGCAAAGTCCCTCCAGAGGTAGGAAGCAGGATTGAAGACCAGTTGGAGATGAGGCAACAGCCTTAAATAGGCACTTCCAGGTGTAAGAACCTCTTTGCTGTAATTTTCCACAGTAAGAACAAAATGGAGTCTGGAGTCACATGGGTAAGTCCCTGCACACCCTGCTGAGTTACAAGGCGTATCTGCCTCCTCTCCATGGGTCATGTGTAGCTGATGGTCCTTAATGGGCCATCAAACAGGCTGGGCAGAGCTAACACCCACTTGTCTGGGATGTTTCCTGGAAACACAGCGCAAATTCGAAATACAGACAGTATAGAGCCAATACTCATAAGTTCAACTACAAAATGATACTCACATACAGACAGCATAATCATAACCAGCAACCCATAACCTGGTCTTAGACGCCTTATATGACCCCCTTTACATAAGATTTGGTGCCACTACAGGACTAAGGTCCTATATGGTCCCAGATTATATCAATAACGTCAGAAGGACACACACAGAGCAGGGCCCGTCCCCGCCACCAGGGGGCAGCAGGACACACACACACACACACACACACACACACACACACACACACACACACACACACACACAGAGAGCAGGACCCTTCCCCGCCAGCAGGGGACACAGACACAGACACACACAAAGCAGGGCCCATCCCCACCAGCAGGGGGCAGCAGGACACACACACACACACACACACACACACACACACACACACACAGAGCAGCCGAGGACAGCAAGGAGGGAGACACACACCGTGGTGGGGGTGGGGTCTGTTAACCCCTCACTCCCCAGCTCCCCTGTCTGGTTGCAGAGCCGCCCACACTGCCAGGAGAAGCTGAAAAATTTCACCTCCAACATGTTTTGAGCCATCGGAGAGAAGGGTCAAGACGCCTGCTGGGGTGAGTCCCCCCCAGCTTCCCTTCCCCCCTGGTCCACCCTAAACCCCCTGCAGCCTGGCCCCTCCACTCCCCCTCCATTCATCCTTCCCTCCAGTCATCTGCCGCCAGCCCTGCGTTCACACTGCAGCCTTGTGTTCATTCACTCCTCATCCCTCCGTCCGCCCACTGCTTCCTTCACTCCTTCCTTTCCTCGCCGCCTCCCCTTCATTTGCTTTTGTTTTTACATTCATCACTTCATCCCTCTTCCTTCTCTCCTCCACGCTTCGCTCCTTCCCTCTGCTCTGGATTCAACCTCTTCACTCGGCCGCTGGATTCATTCACGCGTGAATCCGTCAGTTGATTCATTTCCGCAGGCGCCCGCCACACGGGACCTGCTTCCTTCATACGTTCATTCCTTGAGTCCTTCCTACGCGCCTCCTTCCTTCCTTCCTTCGCTCCTGCCTGGACTCCTCCGCTTGCTCCTTGGTTCATTCACTTCTTCCTTCTGTGACTCATTCCTTTCTTCCTCGGTTCTTCCTTCATTTACCTGAGTCATTCGTTCGTTCCTTGATTCCTTCGGCCATTCATTCATGCTCCTGTTTCTTCATCCCTTCCTCCCTCCCTTCACTCCAGGGCCCCCCCACCCCACTCCCACTCCCAGGATGTCAACCCTCGTGTCCCCTTCTCCCTCCAGGCGACTCCGGGGGACCCTTCGTAGTGAAGCGAAACCAGTGCGGGATACAGGTGAGACGCTCCCAAACCGAAGGACCCTCCCGGGGACGGGCGACAGACACGGGGGTGGGCGGGAGACCACCCTGCTCTCAGGAGTGTGGACACAAAAGGACGATATAATGTAATACAAACACTCACCACCAGAGGGCGATGAAAGACCTTCCGAAAGCAGTGAGGGGCCTGGCTAGTGAGAGCCCTGGGCTGGGACTGAGGGGCACCGGCAGGGCTGCCGGGGTGGGGGCTGCGGGTCAGGAGTGAGGGGCACCAGCAGAGATGGGGGGCAGGGCTAGGCTAGCAGGGGGCTGCGGGTCGGGAGTGAGGGGCACCGGCAGAGCTGGGGGGGCAGGGCTGGGCTGGCAGGGGCTGCGAGTCGGGAGTGAGGGGCACTGGCAGAGCTGGGGGGGCAGGGCTGGGCTGGCAGGGGCTGTGGGTCGGAAGTGAGGGGCACCGGCAGAGCTGGAGGTGGAGGGGGCAGGGCTGGGCTGGCAGGGGCTGCGGGTCGGGAGTGAGGGGCACCGGCAGAGCTGGGGGGCAGGGCTGGGCTGGCAGGGGCTGCGGGTCGGGAGTGAGGGGCACCGGCAGAGCTGGGGGTGGAGGGGGCAGGGCTGGGCTGGCAGGGGCTGCGGGTCGGGAGTGAGGGGCACTGGCAGAGCTGGAGGGGCAGGGCTGGGCTGGCAGGGGGCTGCGGGTCGGGAGTGAGGGGCACCGGCAGAGCTGGGGGGGAAGGGCTGGGCTGGCAGGGGCTGCGGGTCGGGAGTGAGGGGCACCAGCAGGGCTGGGGGGGCAGAGTTGGGCTGGCAGGGGCTGCGGGTCAGGAGCTGGGGGGCACAGGCGGGGCTGGCAGGGGCTGTGGGTCAGGAGTGAGGGGCATTGGCAGAGATGGGGGGGTGGGAGGTTGGCAGGGGCTGCGGGTTGGGAGTGAGGGGCACCGACAGAGTTGGGGGGGCAGGGCTGGGCTAGCAGGGGCTGCGGGTCGGGAGTGAGGGGCACTGGCAGAGCTGGGGGGGCAGGGCTGGGCTGGCAGGGGCTGCGAGTCGGGAGTGAGGGGCACTGGCAGAGCTGGGGGGGCAGGGCTGGGCTGGCAGGGGCTGTGGGTCGGAAGTGAGGGGCACCGGCAGAGCTGGGGGTGGAGGGGGCAGGGCTGGGCTGGCAGGGGCTGCGGGTCGGGAGTGAGGGGCACCGGCAGAGCTGGGGGGCAGGGCTGGGCTGGCAGGGGCTGCGGGTCGGGAGTGAGGGGCACCGGCAGAGCTGGGGGTGGAGGGGGCAGGGCTGGGCTGGCGGGGGCAGCGGGGCCCCATCGCTCTCTCCCCACAGGTTGGCACCGTGATCCATGGTTCCACCGAGAAGTGCGATGGCACCGGCCTAGGAGGTTACAGGAGCGTCCCGCAGCTCATGGGCTGGATGAGGAAGAAGGTCCCGGATCTGGGATTGGAGTGACTCTCCCCCGCCGCCCAACGCACTCACCCCAGGCCAGGCCTGGGCACCCTTCCCCCGAGAAGGGCTGCCCCCCTCTGGCCATGCTAGAACCCAGGCGTCCGAGCCCGCGAGAGCCAGGCCCCCGGCCCCTCACGGGCTTTGTGCCTGGAAATAATAAAGCTCATTGGATCTTTGAAACCATGTTGCCTCCTGTCCTGACTTAAAGTGGTGTCTCCACTCCCCTCCCAGAGCCGGGCAGAGAACCCAGGAGTCCTGGCTCCCAGCCCCCCCTGCTCTGACCCCCCAGCCCCCACTCCCCTCCCAGAGCCGGGCAGAGAACCCAGGAGTCCTGGCTCCCAGCCCCCCTGCTCTGACCCACCAGCCCCCACTCCCCTCCCAGAGCCGGGCAGAGAACCCAGGAGTCCTGGCTCCCAGCCCCCCCTGCTCTGACCCCCCAGCCCCCACTCCCCTCCCAGAGCTGGGCAGAGAACCCAGGAGTCCTGGCTCCCAGCCCCCCCTGCTCTGACCCCCCAGCCCCCACTCCCCTCCCAGAGTTGGGCAGAGAACCCAGGAGTCCTGGCTCCCAGCCCCCCTGCTCTGACCCACCAGCCCCCACTCCCCTCCCAGAGCCGGGCAGAGAACCCAGGAGTCCTGGCTCCCAGCCCCCCTGCTCTGACCCACCAGCCCCCACTCCCCTCCCAGAGCCGGGCAGAGAACCCAGGAGTCCTGGCTCCCAGCCCCCCTGCTCTGACCCACCAGCCCCCACTCCCCTCCCAGAGCCGGGCAGAGAACCCAGGAGTCCTGGCTCCCAGCCCCCCCTGCTCTGACCCACCAGCCCCCACTCCCCTCCCAGAGCCGGGCAGAGAACCCAGGAGTCCTGGCTCCCAGCCCCCCCTGCTCTGACCCACCAGCCCCCATTCCCCTCCCAGAGCTGGGAGAGAACCCAGGAGTCCTGGCTCCCAGCCCCCCCTGCTCTGACCCACCAGCCCCCACTCCCCTCCCAGAGCTGGGGAGAGAACCCAGGCGTCCTGGCTCCCAGCCACCCCTGCTCTGACCCACCAGCCTCCCCCCTCCCCTCCCAGAGCTGGGCAGAGAACCCAGGAGTCCTGGCTCCCAGCCCCCCCTCCCCTAGGAGAACCCAGGAGTCCTGGCTCCCAGCCGCCCCTGCTCTGACCCACGAGCCCCCACTCCCCTCCCTCAGCCAGGAGAACCCAGGAGTCCTGGCTCCCAGCCCCCGCCCCGCCCCTCTCCTTGCCGGGACCGGATCTGCGGGGGCGTCTCTCCAGCCTCCAGGAAAAGTTGGAAGTTTGGGGGATTGAGTCACCGGCTCAGACCCCGCTCGGGACAGGAGCAGCCGGACCCGGAGCCGGCGATGGAGACTCGGGGGAAGCTCGCCATGGTGCTGCTGGTGCTGCTGGGGGTCGCCTGGGGCGAGCCGGCCGCAGGTGAGGGGGGTGTCTGGGGAAGGGGCTGCGGGGCTGAGCGGGGTCCCGGGGGCTCTTTGCGGCTGGGCTGGGATGCGTGGCTGCTCCGTGGGTTGGGAGAGTGACTGCCTGGGGGGGCTGGGAGAGCTGACTGGTTATGGGGGGCGGCGTCTGTGTGTGCGGCTGCCTGGGGGGGTGGCTGGTTCCCCGGGGGGGTGGCTGGTTCCCCGGGGGATGCGGGGTGTGTGTGGCTGGTTCCGGGGTGGGGGGGTGGCTGGTTCTCCGGGGGGGTGGCTGGTTCCCCGGGGGATGCGGGGTGTGTGTGGCTGGTTCCAGGGTGGGGGGGTGGCTGGTTCCCGGGGGGATGCGGGGTGTGTGTGGCTGGTTGCAGGGTGGGGGGGTGGCTGGTTCCCCGGGGGATGCGGGGTGTGTGTGGCTGGTTCCAGGGTGGGGGGGGGGTGGCTGGTTCCCCGGGGGGGGGGGTGGCTGGTTCCCGGGGGGATGCGGGGTGTGTGTGGCTGGTTCCGGGGTGGGGGGGTGGCTGGTTCCCCGGGGGGGTGGCTGGTTCCCGGGGGGATGCGGGGTGTGTGTGGCTGGTTCCGGGGGGAGGGGGCTGGTTCCCGGGGGTGTGTGTGGCTGGTTCCAGGGTGGGGGGGTGGCTGGTTCCCCGGGGGGGTGGCTGGTTCCCGGGGGGATGCGGGGTGTGTGTGGCTGGTTCCAGGGTGGGGGGGTGGCTGGTTCCCCGGGGGGGTGTCTGGTTCCCGGGGGGATGCGGGGTGTGTGTGGCTGGTTCCGGGGGGGGGGGCTGGTTCCAGGGGGGTGTCTGGTTCCCGGGGGGATGCGGGGTGTGTGTGGCTGGTTCCGGGGGGGGGGGCTGGTTGGTTCCCGGGGGGGGGCTGGTTCCAGGGGGGTGTCTGGTTCCCGGGGGGATGCGGGGTGTGTGTGGCTGGTTCCGGGGGGGGGGGGCTGGTTGGTTCCCGGGGGGGGGCTGGTCCCGGGGGTGTGTGTGTCTGGTTTCGGGGGGGAGTGGCTGGTTCCGGGGGTGGGGGCTGGTTCCCGGGGGTGGGGGGGGGGCCGGGATGTGTGTCTGCCTCCAGGGGCTGGCTCCGGGGGGGCGGGGCTGGTTTGATGTTGCGGTGTCGGGGGGGTTCAGCCCCGCCCGTTCCTTTCCAATGAATGGGACCATGTGGCCACTCCCCCTGCCCGCCTCCCCATTGGCTGGCGGGTTGGGGCGGGGCCTGGCGGGACCCGGCGCTGCGCTGCGATGGGGGGGCGCTGGGGGGCGGTGAACTGGGGGTTCCGGGAGCAGAAGTCGCGGCCCCGCCCCCCCAAAATCTCCCTGTCGAGGAGGCGGTGCCTAGGGGACGGGGCGGGGCCTGGGGACCCCACCCACTCCCTGCAGCCCCCCACGTGCGCGGCAGGGGGCGGGGCCGGTGATGAGTCACTGGGCTCGTGACTTGACGTCACAGGGGCGGGGCTGATGAGCAATTCTGGACTGTCCAGTCGGGGGGGCAGCTGCCCCAGCCCCTCCCCCAACGCGGCACCCCCGAAACGTTCTGCCCCTTCCACCCATCTCCTCCCAGACCCCCAGGATCCGCTAGCCCAACCCCCCAAAATTCCCTGCCCCAAATCCCCCCAGGCCCCCCGTGCACCCCAAGATCGGATCCCCCATATCTACAAAACACTCTGCCCCCCAGCTCCGAGCCCCTCCCCTCAGTGTCTGCCCATGAACCCCCAATTCTTCTCCCCCACCCCTCCCGAAGGTGATCTGCCCAGACGACCCCCCCCAGCTCTGCCGGTGCCCCTCACTCCCGACCTGCAGCCCCTGCTAGCCCAGCCCTGCCCCCCCAGCTCTGCCGGTGCCCCTCACTCCCGACCTGCAGCCCCTGCTAGCCCAGCCTTGCCGGTGCCCCTCACTCCCGACCCGCAGCCCTTGCCAGCCCAGCCCTGCCCCCCATAGCCCTGCTGGTGCCCCTCACTCCCAACCCGCAGCCCCTGCCAGCCCGGCCCTGGCCCCCAGCTCTGCCGGTGCCCCTCACTCCCGACCTGCAGCCCCTGCTAGCCCAGCCTTGCCGGTGCCCCTCACTCCCGACCCGCAGCCCTTGCCAGCCCAGCCCTGCCCCCCATAGCCCTGCTGGTGCCCCTCACTCCCAACCCGCAGCCCCTGCCAGCCCGGCCCTGGCCCCCAGCTCTGCCGGTGCCCCTCACTCCCGACCTGCAGCCCCTGCCAGCCCAGCCCTGCCCCCCATAGCCCTGCTGGTGCCCCTCACTCCCGACCCGCAGCCCCAGCAAGCCCAGCCCTGCCCCCCCCCGCTCTGCCGGTGCCTCTCACTCCTGACCCGCACCCCCTGCCAGCCCAGCCCTGGGCTCCCCCCTGCTCTGCCGGTGCCCCTCACTCCCGACCCACATCCCCTGCCCTGCTAACCTGGCACCGGGTTGGATTTCGGGGTGAAATGTGACCCCGGCTCCATCTGCCCCTGACGTACACTAGCTGGAAATAGGCCCTTCGTCATGAGGGGGTCAGAGCCCGGGGTGGGGGGGTCGGGGGAGCATCAAAGTTACAGGTTTGTACCTTCCACAGAGTTTAACTTTGTTTTCTCTCTTTTCTCCTTCCCTCGCTCCCCTGCCCCGCCTCTCTCCTTCCATTCCCCCCCCCCCATCATCCTTTCTCCCTCTCTACCCCCCATCCCGTCTTACGCCTGCTGGGGGGGGGAATTATTCCTCCTTTTCTGGTGGTTCGTTCGGTCCTTGTGGGCCTTTCACCTTCATTCTCGTTTCCCTCTGGCGTTTTCCTTCCCTCCCTCCCCTCTTTTCCTGGGGTTTATTCATTCTTCCCTCCCCTGGTCCCTTGTTCCCCCCCACCCGCAGGTCCCTCCTGCCCAGGGGGCCAGTCCTGGAGCCCCGACCTGGACAAGTGCATGGACTGCACCATCTGCCTCCACCGCACCAAAAACGATTTCTGCGCCACATGTACGTCCCCCCCACGCCCACAATGCACTGGAGCTCTGGCCAAGGTGGAGGGGGTCTGGGGGGTGGACGGAGGCAGGAGGGGGGTCTCCAGGATGGTGGGAGGGGGCATCAGGGTGTGGGGCTGAGTGGAGGGGGATTCTTGGGGAGGATCTGGGTGGTGGCTGCTCTGGGGTGACTCGGGGGCCAGTGGGGGCGCTGGGATGCCCCTCCCCCCCCCATTAACCCAGCTCTCTCCTTTCTGTCCCCAGGTGGCGAGCCCCAGCCCCAGGACTCCCGGCTGTGGCTGGCCGTGGGGGGCACCATGGGTGGAGTCGCTGTGCTCGGCCTTGTGGGGGGGGCACTGCTATGGGCCCGCTGCCGCAAGAGGGAGAAATTCACCAGTGAGTGACCCTCCCCCCTGAATCCCAGAATCACCCCGGGCCCCAAACTCCCTGAACTCCCATCCCCTGCCCCCCACATCTGCCCCATCCCGCACCCCCAGATCTTCCTTTCCCTGAATCACAGAGCCGCCCCATGCCCCAAACTCCCTGAACCCCCATCCTCCGCCCCCAGACCTTCCTCTCCCCAAATCCCAGACACAATCCCCCTCTCTCCACCTGCCCCCATCATCCTGATTCTGCCCATGGGCCTCCCAGGGCTCCCCAAACTTCCCCTCATTTCTCCTCCCCAGATTCCCACCCCATGTCCCCCCCAACAGCCCAGTAACTGTCCCGGCATCTCCTTTCCAGCCCCCATAGAAGAGACTGGAGGCCACTCGGGCGAAGAGTCGCTGATAGATTGATGGTAAGAGACATCCATGGTGCCCCTCACTCCTGACCCGCAGCCCCCTGCTAGCCCAGCCCTGCCCCCCCAGCTCTGCTGGTGCCCCTCACTCCCGACCCGCAGCCCCTGCTAATCCAGCCCTGCCCCCCCCCAGCTCTGCCGGTGCCCCTCACTCCCGACCCGCAGCCCCTGCTAGCCCAGCCCTGCCCCCTCAGCTCTGCCGGTGCCCCTCACTCCCGACCCGCAGCCCCCTGCTAGCCCAGCCCTGCCCCCCCAGCTCTGCTGGTGCCCCTCACTCCCGACCCGCAGCCCCTGCTAATCCAGCCCTGCCCCCCAGCTCTGCCGGTGCCCCTCACTCCCGACCCACAGCCCCTGCCAGCCCAGCCCTGCCCCCCTAGCTCTGCCGGTGCCCCTCACTCCCGACCCGCAGTCCCTTCTAGCCCAGCCCTGGGCTCTCCCAGCTCTGCTGGTGCCCCTCACTCCTGACCCACAGCCCCTGCCAGGCCAGCTGTGAGGCTGGTTTATTCATTTGTTCTCTCTCTGGCAGGTGACGTATCTGGTCTGGGCACCCGTGGGGCGGAATTGGAGACACTAACCCTCGGATCGCCACAGAAGCCCCATCTGCAGCCTTTGACCAACGTCCCCCCAAACCCTGATTTTCACCACTCCCCAAAAAGGACTCTTGGAATCAGGAGGGGATGTTCTATTTTGCACAGCTTCAGGGGGGTTCTGGAGACCCCCAAGTCTTCCCCTCACACCATGTTACTAGAAAAAATTGGAGGGTTTCTGCTTGAAATACTGCCCCCCCCCGTCTCTGAGATGGGGGGCTGGGGTTTTCCCCAATGCCCCATATTGGGGCCTCTCCAGAAGCATTGCAAATTTGCACTTCCCCGGCTTAGGAAGGGGGAAATCTCTCAGATTACAAGGGATCCTCCCTGTGACCCAAAACCTCAGATCTTCGGCTGCTGTAGAAGAATCTGGGGTCCCTTTAGGAGCACCCCAGGGGGAGACTTGGGGTCCACTAGAGGCAGTCTAGGGTACCTTTAAATCTTGAGAACTGCCCCCCCCAGATCGGTGCCCCCCAAAATCAGACACTCTCTATTCCAGACCCAATAACACCAAGGAACTTTTTAACCTCAGGGTGGGGGGGTCAACCAATGGTACCTCAAAACCTGGGGGGGGCACAAATCCAAAGGGGTCAGTATTGCGGGGGAGAGGGCATTTACCCCCTCCACTCTATTCCCCCTGCCCCTCCTGTGTCCCCCCCTCCAACATCCTCCTTTTCCCCAACCCCAGAAATACCAGCCTGTGGCCTGGGATGTGAGTGAATTATCTGTATATAGGGACAGTGTAACTGATGGAGAAAAGTTAAATTCTCAAAGCTGGGTCTGGGAGCCCAGACTCCTAGGTTCTCTCCCCAGCTCTGGGGGAGGGGGATGTCTAGTGGTTAGAGCAGGAGGGGCTGGGAGCCAGGACTCCTGGGTTCTCTCCCCAGCTCTGGGGGTGCTGTATCCCGGTGAGGGGTGGGGTTGGGTCCTTTTCTAGCTCTGCATAAGTCCCTGCTATCTTCCATGAGCTGCTTCCCGGGTGGCAGGGCCACTGAAGTGACAGGGTTGGAGGTGCCATTTTTTGGGCATCCACCTAGATTCCCAGCTCCCCTCCCCCCATGTGTCTATTTATGTTGTTGGCACTCACCGCGTTTCACGTGCGGCTTGAGTAAGAAACCACCTGGCGCCGAAGGATTCGGACTTCGCAGTTTCAGGAGAATTACAATAAAATTTTAATTTTTAAACTGACCGTTGAGCTTGGAACTGGCTCAGAGCCGGTGCCCCCCAGAGGGGCAAAGCCCCGTGTCCCCTCCCCGGGGTCTCTTCCCTGGGGGCAGGGGGGGCTTGTCTCTGCCCCTCCATTTCTCACCCCTTTTGTCCCCTCCGTTCTCTCTTTCCTGGCTCCTTCCCTTTCTCTCAGGGGCTCCGTTTCCTTCTCCTCCCGTTTCCCCTCCCCTCTCTTCCTTCGCTTCATTTTCTGATTCCCTTCTTTCCCTCCTGGAAAAACTCGAATTCCTTCCTCTCTTTCTCCCTCCGTCTTTTCCCCATTTCCCTCTTCCCTTTCAGCCTCTGCCTCGCTCTCTCGCTTTCTACTTTGCATCCCTTCCTTTCCTCCCATCCCCCACCTCTGACTCACCCCCTGCTCAGTTTCACCCCAGTGGCTCCTGCATTCCTGACCCATTGCTTCACCCCCCAGCCTCCCCCTCCAGTGACTCAGCCGCCCTGGGAGGCCAGGACCAGAGCCAGCCAGAGCCAAGAAGCTGAGGGCACTGCTAGGGGGAAGCTTGCAGCACCAGCACCTTGGCTGGTTACTGGTACAGGGGCCAAAGGCTGGAGCCCCCAGCGCTGGGGCACTGCTAGGGGGAAGCTCGCAGCACTCTGGGGAGACCCCCAGCAGGGGCACTGCTGGAGGAAGCTCACAGTGCTCTGGAGAGACCCCCGGCAGGGGCACTGCTGAGGGAAGCTTGCAGCGCTCTGGGGAGACCCCCGGCAGCGGCACTGCTGAGGGAAGCTCGCAGCGCTCTGGGGAGACCCCCGGCAGGGGCACTGCTGGAGGAAGCTCGCAGTGCTCTGGGGAGACCCCCCAGCAGGGGCACTGCTGAGGGAAGCTCGCAGCGCTCTGGGGAGACCCCTGGCAGCGGCACTGCTGGGGGAAGCTCGCAGTGCTGTGGGGAGACCCCCAGCAGGGGCACTGCTGGGGGAAGCTCGCAGCGCTCTGGGGAAACCCCTGGCAGGGGCACTGCTGAGGGAAGCTCGCAGCGCTCTGGGGAGACTCCCGGCAGGGGCACTTCTGGGGAAGCTCGCAGCATGGGGGAGGGCACTGCTGGGGGAAGCTCGCAGCGCTGTGGGGAGACCCCCCCGCAGCGGCACTGCTGGGGGAAGCTCGCAGCGCTCTGGGGAAACCCCTGGCAGGGGCACTGCTGGGGGAAGCTCGCAGCGCTCTGGGGAGACTTCCGGCAGGGGCACTGATGGGGGAAGCTCGCAGCGCTCTGGGGAGACCCCCGGCAGGGGCACTTCTGGGGAAGCTCGCAGCATGGGGGAGGGCACTGCTGGGGGAAGCTCGCAGCAGGCCGCGGCCTGTGCCAAGCGAAAGGTGGAGGCGGAGCAGGGACGTGGAGCCGCCGCGTCAGGCCGCAGGAATGTTCCGGTCTGACGCAACCCAGGAGAAACCCAGCCGGGGCGAAGGAATGAAACAGACCGAGAAAAGGGCTATTTATAGAAACAGCGGCACCAGAGCCGGGAGAGAACCCAGGAGTCCTGGCTCCCAGCCCCCCTGCTCTGACCCACCAGCCCCCACTCCCCTCCCAGAACCAGGGAGAGAACCCAGGAGTCCTGGCTCCCAGCCCCCCCTGCTCTAACCACCAGCCCCCACTCCCCTCCCAGAGCCAGGGAGAGAACCCAGGAGTCCTGGCTCCAGCCCCCCCTGCTCTAACCACCAGCCCCCCCTCCCAGAGCCGGGGAGAGAACCCAGGAGCCCTGGCTCCAGCCCCCCCTGCTCTGACCCACCAGCTCCCACTCCCCTTGCAAAGAACCCAGGCGTCCTGGCTCGGGTCCCCCGCTGAGATTGTTTCAGCCCAGATCCCCTGTCTGCCCCCTCCCCCATAGGCGGGGGCAGTTGGGGGCCGGCTCGGAAAGGGTTAACTCCCTGGACTGCGCAGCCGGGAAATTCTTAACTTCGGGCTTTTGTGACGAGGGGATGGGGGGGGGCAGGGCTGGGAGCCCGGACTCCTGGGTTCTCTCCCCGCTCTAGAGCTGGAAGCCCGGACTCCTGGGTTCTCTCCGCCCTGGGGGAGGGGCTGGGAGCCCGGACTCCTGGGTTCTCTCCCCGCTTTAGGGCTGGAAGCCCGGACTCCTGGGTTCTCTCCCCGCTCTGGGGGAGGGGCTGGGAGCCCGGACGCCTGGGTTCTCTCCCCGCTCTGGGGGCAGGGCTGGGAGCCCGGACGCCTGGGTTCCGGAGCTGTTCCCGGGGCTGCAGGTCAGGACTGTGCCCTGTCTCGTGTTCGCATTTTCTGGGTTCTGTCGCCATCGTGTGGCCACGTTCTGCTACTGCAACGCCCCGGCTTCCCCCCAAATGGTCTATAGCGGGGGGGGCTCATGGGACTCCTCGCCCGGGGCTGGGATGCAGCCACCTCTGGGGAGGGACGCGGGGGCTGGGTACACCGGGACCCCTCGCCCGGGGCTGGGACGTGGCTGATTCTTGTGTTTTGCTGAGTGGCGGGTGCTGGGGGGCAGATCTGCTCCATCGTCTCAGCGCTGGGCTCGGTCCCGAGATCCCCGGACTCCTGGGTTCCAGCCGCAGCCGCCTCGTCTCCCCAGGTGGGGCGGGGGCAGCAGCGAAGTGGGGGCGGAAGTGGGGACACAATCTGGCAGAGGCGCGGTAAGGACAAAATGACGCGCTCTGAGCTGGGAGCTACAAACCCAGCCAGATGGAGGGACGGATATAGTCCGAGAGGAGTTTGTGGGCCCGGTCCAGAAAAAAAACCCTCTACAAACAGCCCCCGCATCCCTCCCCAGAGGCGGCTGCATCTCAGGGCCAGGCGAGGTATCCCGTGTGTCTAGGCCCCGCATCCCTCCCCAGAGGTGGCTGCATCCCAGCCCCGAAAAACGGGTCCCTGTGAGCCCAGCCCCACCCACTGCGGAGGGGCCCCAGATCGGCACCGAACCTGGGGTCCTTGTATAACCAGCCCCTGCCCCAGCCCAGAGGTGGCCGCATCTCCGGAGAAAAAGCGAAACTGAAAGCCAGGACCCGTCAGCGCCCCCAGGGCTGTTTGGGGGTGTCTGGAGGAACAGGCTGTTCCTGCAAGGGAAGGAGAGGAGCCGGGGAAGTGGGGGGGGGAGCTTTATGTGAGAGGATTTTAAAGGTCAGACAGTCTGGGCCCCAAACAGACAAACAGCTGAGCCCCCCCCGCCCCTAATTAGCGATGCCAGGCAGGGCCGCTAACGAGTCGGCCAGAGCAGGCAGAGCCCTGCATGGGCACAACGTGCGGAGCCGCATCCGAGCCGCCCGCCCCGACGTGGGGCACAGGCCACAGCAGAGAGCCGGGCTTGCGGGACGCAGGCCAGAAGGGGCCTGGCCCCGATGGGGGGCGCCGGCTCCGATCCGGCCCCGGGCAGGGCCTGGCTGGCTCGGGGGGCCGGGGAATGGGGCAGGGGCCTGGCCCCGGTGGGGGGTCCCAGGGCAGGGCCTGGCTGGCTCGGGGGGCCGGGGAATGGGGCAGGGGCCTGGCCCCGGTGGGGGGTCCCAGGGCAGGGCCTGGCTGGCTCGGGGGGGGGGGGGAAATGGGGCAGGGGCCTGGCCCCGGTGGGGGGTCCCAGGGCAGGGCCTGGCTGGCTCGGGGGCGGGGAATGAGGCAGGGGCCTGGCCCCGGTGGGGGGCACCAGCTCCGATCCGGCCCCCGGCAGGGCCTGGCTGGCTCGGGGGGCCGGGGAATGGGGCAGGGGCCTGGCCCCGGTGGGGGGCACCAGCTCCGATCCGGCCCCGGGCAGGGCCTGGCTGGCGCCTGGCTCCCCCGTCTCCAGCCCCGCGCAGGGCGCTGACTTTCCCCGGAGCCAAGAACTGGAAGCGCGACGAGGCGCCGGGAGCCACGTTCCTCTCAGCCGAGACGTGTCACCCCGGAGCCCGGCGAGTCCCCAGCCGCAGCCCGGCCTGGCCTCAGTCAGCCCCCAGCCGGCGCCCGCCTCCCCCATTGGCAGCAGCGCTCAGCCCCCAGGCGCCACAGCGCACCAGGAACGCTGGCGGGGGGGCTGCGGGTCGGGAGTGAGGGGCACCGGCAGAGCTGGGGGGGCAGGGCTGGGCTGGCGGGGGGGCTGCGGGTCGGGAGTGAGGGGCACCGGCAGAGCTGGGGGGGCAGGGCTGGGCTGGCGGGGGGGCTGCGGGTCGGGAGTGAGGGGCACCGGCAGAGCTGGGGGGGCAGGGCTGGGCTGGCGGGGGGGCTGCGGGTCGGGAGTGAGGGGCACCGGCAGAGCTGGGGGGGCAGGGCTGGGCTGGCGGGGGGGCTGCGGGTCGGGAGTGAGGGGCACCGGCAGAGCTGGGGGGGCAGGGCTGGGCTGGCGGGGGGGCTGCGGGTCGGGAGTGAGGGGCACTGGCAGAGCTGGGGGGGGCAGGGCTCGGCTGGCAGGGGCTGTGGGTCGGGAGTGAGGGGCACTGGCAGAGCTGGGGGGGCAGGGCTGGGCTGGCAGGGGCTGCGGGTCGGGAGTGAGGGGCACCGGCAGAGCGGGGGGGGGCAGGGCTGGGCTGGCAGGGGCTGTGGGTCGGGAGTGAGGGGCACTAGCAGAGTTGGAGGGGGCAGGGCTGGGCTGGCAGGGGCTGTGGGTTGGGAGTGAGGGGCACTGGCAGAGCTGGGGGGCTGGGCTGGCAGGGGCTGCGGGTCGGGAGTGAGGGGCACTAGCAGAGCTGGGGGGGGGGAGCCCAGAATTTATTTTCTTCTCTTCTCCAACCCTCTCTCCTCCCTCGTCCAGCACCCAGCTCCTGGGTTCCCGCCTGTCCGCCCCCGCGCCCCCGAAAGCTGCTTTCAGCCCTAATTAGCCTGGGCTCCCCCCTCCCCCTGGATCACATTAAATGAATGGCTCCTCCTGCTTGGACAGTTCATAGACTCGATTCCCTGCCTGTCACCCCAGCCCCCCCGACCCCCTGGGATGGGGAGAGACCCCAGGGGCCCGCCCTCTCCCCCCCGATCCTGCAGCTGGCGCCGCTGGCGAATCTCTCATTAAATGTCAGTCCGCAGCATCCGCCACTGGAGGGAATATTTCCTGGCCTGGAACTGGACCAGGTTGGGAGTTGTCATGGCAACATGGATGGGGGGGCAGTGGAGCAGGAGGCGGGGAGGGGGGAGATATGAAATCTCTGAATCTCCCAGGTATATTCCCTGGTCGAGAGAATCCCACATTTATCTCCTGTGAGCGGGCTGGGCTGGCAGGGGCTGTGGGTCAGAAGTGAGGGGCACCGGCAGAGCTGGGGGGGCAGGGCTGGGCTGGCAGGGGCTGCAGGTCGGGAGTGAGGGGCACCGGCAGAGCTGGGGGAGCAGGGCTGGGCTGGCAGGGGCTGTGGGTCGGGAGTGAGGGGCACCGGCAGAGCTGGGGGGCAGGGCTGGGCTGGCGGGGGCTGTGGGTCGGGAGTGAGGGGCACCGGCAGAGCTGGGGGGCCAGGGCTGGGCTGGCAGGGGCTGCGGGTCGGGAGTGAGGGGCACCGGCAGAGCGGGAGGGGGGCAGGGCTGGCAAGGGCTGCGGGTCGGGAGTGAGGGGCACCGGCAGAGCTGGGGGGGGGGCAGGGCTGGCAGTGGCTGCGGGTCGGGAGTGAGGGGCACCGGCAGAGCTGGGGGGGGGGGCTGGGCTGGGCTGGCAGGGGCTGCGGGTCGGGAGTGAGGGGCACCGGCTCACCCTGTACTAAACTCTCTTTCTTGCTTTATTTACACGCAGGAGAGAACCCAGGCGTCCTGGCTCCCAGCCCCCCTCCCCGCCTTCCCCTCGCCACAGCATTTTGGGGTGAATTCGCTGTTCTGGTGTCCCCGGTAGCCCCCGGGTCTCCCCATCACACCCAGGCCAGGTCTGTCTGTCTGTCTGTCCGCCCAGCCCAGCCCCGCCCCTCTGGACTCGCCCCCCCCGCCGATCCTCCGGCTGCTCATCCCGCCAGGCGCGATCCCTCCAGCTACTTGTTGCCGGCGAGAAGGGAGCAGGTAGCGCGGGCGGGGGGAGATTTTGGGGGCAGAAGGGGGAGGGGAATGGAACTTGGGTCCGGAGGCTGAGGGGAGGGGGGCAAGGGGAGGAAGTGGGAGAAGGACCTGGGGGGCAGAGGAGGGGGTTGTGGGGGGATGCAGGTGGGGGCAGTGCAGGGGGCAGTGGAAGAGGGGGATGCAGATGGGGGGGCAGTGGAGGAGGGGGATGGAGCTGGGGGACGGAGCTGGGAGGTAGGGCAGGGGTGGGGGGCAGTGGAGGAGGGGGATGCAGGTGGGGGACGGAGCTGGGAGGTAGGGCAGGGGTGGGGGGCAGTGGAGGAGGGGGATGCAGGTGGGGGATGGAGCTGGGGGGCAGGGCACAGCTATGGGGGAGGGGGGCAGTGGAGGGGGGGATGCAGGTGGGGGACGGAGCTGGGAGGTAGGGCAGGGGTGGGGGGCAGTGGAGGAGGGGGATGCAGGTGGGGGACGGAGCTGGGAGGTAGGGCAGGGGAGGGGGGCAGTGGAGGAGGGGGATGCAGGTGGGGGACGGAGCTGGGAGGTAGGGCAGGGGTGGGGGGCAGTGGAGGAGGGGGATGCAGGTGGGGGACGGAGCTGGGAGGTAGGGCAGGGGTGGGGGGCAGTGGAGGAGGGGGATGCAGGTGGGGGACGGAGCTGGGAGGTAGAGCAGGGCTGGGGGGCAGTGGAGGAGGGGGATGCAGGTGGGGGAGGGAGCTGGGAGGTAGGGCAGGGGAGGGGGGCAGTGGAGGAGGGGGATGCAGGTGGGGGACGGAGCTGGGAGGTAGGGCGGGGTGGGGGGCAGTGGAGGAGGGGGATGCAAGTGGGGGGCAGCGCAGGCGGTGCGGGGAGAGGGACGGAGCTGGGGGCTGCAGGGGGAGAGGCTCTGACCCCCCCCGCAGCCCGGTGAACCCCCGCCCCCCTCCTCGCAGGGCGCATGCATGTCCGGCCGGGGCGGGGGTCGGGACAAGGCCCCGGTGCCGATCCGCGAGCACATGGCCATCGACGTGAGCCCAGGCCCCATCCGCCCCATCCGCCAGATCTCCGACTACTTCCCCCGCCGCAGCCCTGGGGAGGGCCCCGCGCAGGACGGGGGGGGGCCCTGCCGCCCGCCCGCCCCCCTCGACACCCCCCTCGGCTCGGGGCCCGCAGAGCAGGGATACGAGGCCGACAGCTATGACTCGGATGACACCAGTAAGTGGCTGGAAGGGGGAGGGGACCCAGGCGTCCGGGACGGGTCCCCTAGGGGGCCCTGCAGCGCCCCCAGAGACCGGGCTGCACAGTGAGACCCAGGCGTCCGGGACATAGATAGATAGATAGATAGATAGATAGATAGAGAGGGTGTGGGGGGACAGATAGATAGATAGAGGGGGTGGATGGGGATAGATAGATAAAGGGGGTGTGTGGGGATGGATAGATAGATGGGTGGATGGGGATAGATAGATAGAAGGAGTGTGGGGGGATGGATAGATAGATAGAGGGGGTGGATGGGGATAGATAGAAGGGGTGTGGGGGGACAGATAGGCAGATAGATAGATGGGGTGTGTGGAGATAGCTAGAGGGGGTGTGGGGGGATAGATAGATAGAGGGGGTGGATGGGGATAGATAGAAGGGGTGTGGGGGGACAGATAGGCAGATAGATAGATGGGGTGTGTGGAGATAGATGGGGTGTGTGTAGAATGATAGAGGGGGTAAATGGGGATAGACAGATGGGGCGGATGGGGATAGATAGATAGAGGGTGTGGGGGCATGGATAGATAGAGGGGGTGTGGGGGAATAGATAGAGGGAGTGTGGGGGGGTGGATAGATAGAGGGGGTGGATGGGGATAGATAGAGGGAGTGTGTGAAGATAGATAGAGGGGGTGTGGGGGGATGGATAGATAGAGGGGGTGGATGGGGATAGATAGAGGGAGTGTGTGAAGATAGATAGAGGGAGTGTGTGAAGATAGATAGAGGGGATGTGGGGGGATGGATAGAGGGGGTGTGGGGGGATGGATAGATAGAGGGGGTGTGGGGGGATAGATAGAGGGGCTGGATGGGGATGGATAGGGAGGTGGGGAGCCGAGGGGCTGTGCGGGTAGGTAGATAGCGAGCTGGGCTATGAGTAGGTGACAGGTAGTGGGGAGTCAGGGTGGACAGCAGAGTGTCTGGGGAGTTGGGGGGGGGGCTCTGATTGATCCTGGTTTTCTTTCCCACAGCGGCTCTGGGGACCCTGGAGTTTGATCTGCTCTATGACCCCGAGAGCTGCACCCTGCACTGCACCATCCTCCGGGCCAAGGTAGGACTCTCGACCCACAGCCCCCCGCCAGCTCACTGCCACTCCGCAGCCCCTGCCAGCCCAGCCCTGCCCCCTACCCCAGCTCTGCCGGTGCCCCTCACTCCCGACCCGCAGCCCCTGCCAGCCCAGCCCTGCCCCCCCAGCTCTGCCGGTGCCCCTCACTCCCGACCCGCAGCCCCTGCCAGCCCAGCCCTGCCCCCTACCCCAGCTCTGCCGGTGCCCCTCACTCCCAACCCGCAGCCCCTGCCAGCCCAGCCCTGCCCCCTACCCCAGCTCTGCCGGTGCCCCTCACTCCCGACCCGCAGCCCCTGCCAGCCCAGCCCTGCCCCCTACCCCAGCTCTGCCGGTGCCCCTCACTCCCGACCCGCAGCCCCTGCTAGCCCAGCCCTGCCCCCACCCCCAGCTCAGCCCGGTGCCCCTCACTCCCGACCCACAGCCCCTGCCAGCCCAGCCCTGCCCCCCCCAGCTCTGCCGGTGCCCCCTCACTCTGACCCACAGCCCCTGCCAGCCCAGCCCTTCCCCTCCAGCTCTGCCGGTGCCCCTCACTCCTGACCCGCAGCCCCTGCCAGCCCAGCCCTGCCCCCCCAGCTCTGCCGGTGCCCCTCACTCCCGACTCACAGTCCCTGCTAGCCCAGCCCAGCTCTGACCCCCACCAGCTCTGCCGGTGCTACTGACGCCCGACCCGCAGTCCCCGTGCAGACATGTCTCAATCTGGCTGCGTGTTCCCTGTAATTAAAGGCTGGGAGGCGTCTCCAGCCTCGCTCACCCCTTTCTCTCTTTCCCACCTTTGCTGCTGCCTAACCCCACTGGAATGGGGGGGGCTCCCCCAACAGTGTCCTGCCTCGACCCTTCAATCCACCCACACACCCCAATTCCCAGCGGCAGGAATGGTGCAGCCATCAGCATCCTGGCAACTTGCCAAGACTGGGACCAGAGGCATCTGTGTTGCCATGGCAACGCAGCGGGGTGACTCAGGGTGGGGACCAGGCGCAAGAGACAGAATATGGTGATGGGGACTGGGTCTGCCGGTGCCCCTCACTCCCGACCCGCAGCCCCCTGCCAGCCCAGCCCTGCCCCCCCAGCCCTGCCGGTGCCCCTCACTCCCGACCCGCAGCCCCCTTGCAGCCCAGCCCTGCCCCCTCCCAGCGCTGCCGGTGCCCCTCACTCCCGACCCGCAGCCCCCTGCCAGCCCAGCCCTGCCCCCCCAGCCCTGCCGGTGCCCCTCACTCCCGACCCGCAGCCCCCTGCCAGCCCAGCCCGGCCCCCCCAGCCCTGCCGGTGCCCCTCACTCCCGACCCGCAGCCCATGCTAGCCCAGCCCTGCCCCCTCCCAGCGCTGCCGGTGCCCCTCACTCCCGACCCGCAGCCCCTGCCAGCCGAGCCCTGCCCCCCCCCAGCGCTGCCGGTGGCCCCTCACCCCCGACCCGCAGCCCCTGTAGCCCAGCCCTGCCCCCCAAGACATGCCGCGGTGCCCCTCACTCCCGCCCCACAGCCCCCACCAGCCCAGCCTGCCCCCCCCAGCGCTGCGGCGCCCTCACTCTCGACCGCAGCCCCAATTGCCAGACCAGCCCTGCCCCCTCCCAGCGCTGCCAGTTGCCCATCACTCTCCACACACAGCCCCCTGCTAGCCCAGCCCTGATCCCCCACCCCAGCTCTGCAAGTGCCCCTCACTCCCGACCCGCAGCCCCTGCAAGGCCAGCTCTGGGCTCCCCTCCAGTCTGCCGGTGCCCCGTCACTTCCTGACCCGCAGCCCCCTGCCAGCAGCCCAGCCTGCCCCCCTCATTTTCTGCTGATGCCCCTCACTCCTGACCGCAGCCCCTGCCAGCTCAGCCCTGCCACCCCCCAGCTCTGCCGGTGCCCCTCATTCCCGACCACGCAGCCCCCTGCCAGCCCAGCCCAGCTCGGCCGGTGCCCCTCACTCCTGACCTGCACCCATGCTAGCCCAGCCCTTCCCCCAAGGCTCAAATCTCTGCCAAACCTCCCCATCCTGGAGCCTGGTTTGGCTCTGGGCTGTGAAAGGGGGGAGTTCCAGCGGGGACAGTCTGGGGTGAGACCTGGGGTGGTGCTGTGGGCGGTTCAGGGTCAGCCATTCGGGGGCCTGGCGCAGTTGGAGGGAGGGGGTTGGGGGTCACTGGGGAAGGCAGCACCTGCATGGTGCAGGGACGTTGCAGGGCCGTAGGGAGCTGGGGGGGCTCTGATCTCTCTCTCCCCCAGGGGCTGTGAAGCCAATGGATTTTAATGCCCTGGCTGATCCCTACGTCAAACTTCACCTGCTGCCGGGGGCCTGCAAGGTAAATATGCCCCC